>NW_022196903.1:135228310-135229127 GCF_008632895.1 Mastomys coucha | reverse complement strand
TTTTGGAGGGGAAACTGGGAATGGAGAAATTTTCATGTAAATAAAGAAAATATCTAAAATAAAAAAAATTGAAAAAAAAATTAATGTTACTTATATATCATATAAAAATTTATTTTATAGTTATCAAACATTAAAACTAATACAGTTTCTAGATATAATAGGGATTTAATAATTCCACACAAATTAAACCAAAATTTTAAAATAGGAAAATTAATTAATGAACTGTAGACAGTAATCCTCAGGAGTAAAATTCAATTCAGTTAGGAGATGTAAAATGAGTTTTGAAAAAATACACCAACCAATAGTTTAATTTTTAATATTGCTATTAAGTACATTCAGATGTTCATAACCCTTTCTGTTCATTTTCCTCCTGAGTCTAAAATTTCTAGGTAGAGGTTCCAACTATACCTATCAGTGGGCAGCCACCCACAGCACTGAGGAGGCAGGGGCGTGGCTTCACTGCATCACCTTGCTTTCGTCTTACTCTTACTCTTTAGACATATTGCTGCCTTTACAATCTTCTGAAATAATATACACACTGCACGTAAATCAGGAAGCACTTTGGGAATGTAGGGGAGAATAATTATATTTTTTTACATTTATTACTTCGTGTGCATGTGTATGCATGTGTGTTGTGTCTATGTGCATCTTTGTCTGTGTATCTGTGTGTGTGTGTGCATGTATGTTGTGTCTGTGTTTGTCTGTGTGTGTCTGTCTGTGTGTATGTGTCTGTGTGTGTCTGTGTGTGTGTGTGCATGTGTGTGTGTGTGTGTGCATGCGTGTGTGTGTGTGTGCATGCGTGTGTGTGTGTGTATGT
>NW_022196903.1:135211569-135226569 GCF_008632895.1 Mastomys coucha | reverse complement strand
CTATGAAACCCCTGGAGGAGAAAAGTCAGCAATGGTCATATAGAGCAGGGAACCCTGAATGGCAGAGGATGGACCTGCCAAGCATGAATTGCTCACTAGTGCCATAGGGATATTGAATATGGGGACAATCACTTTGTGATTGGATTTGAAGCATGCTCCACAGGAGGGGATGTATACTCATAAGCCTGGACAAAAGTCCATGGCTGAGGTCATAAACCCTAGGTAGAAATATACCACTGTTCTTTGATATATGAACATGTTATCAAACTGACTCCTAAGAAATTGTGTTTAAGCCTACAGACTACTACTGCTCTGAGCCCTGGCCAGAGAAACTTCTTATTGAAGTGGGGAGCAATTGATGCATGACTCGTGGCTGGTCACAGTTCCCAGGATAAGTGACTGTGGAGTACTCGGCCTTAAAGGAAGCATGTGCATCCATCCCCATGGGAACCAAGAAAGAGGGGACAGAAAGACTATGTAAGTGGCAGTAGGTGGGGAGACTCTAAAAATGGTCTCTTCTGGACACAACATGGCTATTTCACTAAGGTCAAGCCAAAAGGACCAGTCATCATTCTAGACGGCAGCACCAAGAGTCGTCTGTTGGTCACGTGGTAAAATAAAGATGAAAGAGCACGAAGCTAGGGCGGGGAGGTATCTAGGCAGAATGGGGAGCAGGGGGGGGGGAGGGAGTACATATGATGGCCATACACAGCATGTGCTTATGAGGTCACCAAACTTAAAAGATAGTCTGAACCGTATAAAAATAAAATAATCCTTAGAAGATAACAAAACTTTTCCTCCCTAGACGTAAAAGAGAACCATCTGTATAAATGAATAAGCTAGGTAACTAGACCACACAATTAATGCAAATAATTATTTTCTGCTATAAAAGCTTAAGGATCACGTTGGTGTAAAACTCTTACCAGTATTTGTTTGTTTTTATTTTAATGTTGTATTTTTCTTATGAAGTATGTATGTGATACTTCAGACCGATGTATGTACCAGTCTATATTACTATTATTCTAATTTTTCAGTCAATTAGATCTTCATAAAGTATGATACATACTTTTGGCAAATTGTCTGTGTGATGAATCATTTATTGGAAGGTCAAGTATTAAAACAAGCAACATGAAAAATGAAATAGGAAAAAGAGCAAGCACACACGTAGGTTGTCTATAGGCTGTCAAGTCTTCGTAACTTTCTGGTTCACAAGAGGCTAGAAGATTTTAAAGTATATTTTAAAAGATGGAAGGTAAGGAAAATGCCCCACCTTTCTGTCTCTCTTAGCCTCTCCCCTGCCCCCACTCTCTGTCTCTGTCTCTCTCCATCTCTGTCTCACCCCCAACCCCTGCCTCTCTCAAGCCAACAGCCACAGAAATATTAAAAAGAACCTCTGCTGGCTGCCGAGGCACCAGGTCTGCATGCTTCAGAAACATGCTTTGGAGCCTAGAGAACCACTAAGCCACGGGAGCAAATGCTGCCTTAGCAGGAGAAGCCACACCTGCCCACCTCCGCCCCACAGGACCTCTGCACCCCTGCAACTCTGTAACCCAGAGGTGTAGCAGAGTCTTGCTTGCTGGACAGCTGCCATCTTCCTGCTACTTTTGAGGTGGATCTCTCTCATGTTCTTAGAGTGGAGTTTTTGAGTTTCTGAATAGACACACTGATAGAGTACACGATGTCTGTAATTGAAAAGGACCTCCCCTTCCTCTAAATGAACTGTGTTAAAACATTTTCAATATTTCAAGTTATTGCTGCCAAACTTTTGAATATATAAACATTTTTATTTATGTGTACATATTTGACAAAAGAAAGAAAGGAAGAAAAAACAAAACAAAAACATGTTAAGATTCAACCAGTGGTCAAACTAATGTGATACTCCATCAAATTCAGTATTTTCTCCTCATTCTATGTCATTTCTAGTTCCTCACTTATATTTACTATTTTTAGTTTAAAAATACATTAAGAGGCAAATGGAGATTTAAAAAGCAGAACCCATGCTAGTAACTTCCACCATGCTTTAAACAGTTGGGTTTGTTTCATTTTGTTATGTTTTTTCCTGGTAGTCCAGGGGACTGAACCCAGGACTATGTTGCACATGTGGTAAAGGGGACTGAAGCCAGGACTATGATGCACATGTGGTAAAGGGGACTGAACCCAGGACTATGATGCGCATGTGGTGAAGGGGACTGAACCCAGGACTATGATGCACATGTGGGAAGCACTCTTCCACTGAGCTACAGTCCCAGCCCTGGCCCTGGAAGGTTTTATTCAATAAATACCTTTTGGTAAATTTTTCTATTGTTGAAGGTTTCCATCAGGATAACTTATGTTTACATCAAAGCATTCTCAAAGAATGCAGAATGTGCTACTGAATTCACAAATACATCCAGCTGCTAAAAATACACCTCACAGGATTGTTGAGAATGTTAAATAAAATTATAGCTGCCAAAACTTTCCACCCAGCCTTTGCTTTCACTTCTGTAGCAACTTGATATCTACTAAAGGGCACAGCACGTAGAGTAAAGCTGAGCGGCGTCAGGAGAATGCATGGGCTCTCCCTTCCCTAAGCTGGGAGTGCTCTAATCACCACGCATTTGCTTTCTCTTGTTACTGCACATTCTTATACACACACACACACACACACACACACACACACACACACACACACACACACACACACGTGTATACACACACCAGTGCAGGGATCAAAACTAGGCTATTGACAAATATCTATCATGGAATTATATCTGCAGTCCATCTAGATGCATTTTATTTACACATTTTATTCCTTTATATATTATTACATTCTAAAAATTCAATCATGTTCCTACAGGAATTTTTTTGATTACTCCATGAATATCTATACAGACTTCATTAGGGACTGTACAATGCCATAGTAGTCAATGGTCATCAGTCTCAAGAGGACATACACCTGTAAAAGATGGACGGTATCTAACTTATGCTTTGCTTTTTGCTTGAACAACCCAGTGCTTCTAAACCACACAAGGCAACTTGTCTTCCTAGTCACCATCGAATGAGTATGGAAAAACTAGAGGCTGATGGAAGCCTCACCTTAGTTTTATTTACATACATTGATAAACCTCCTGGTAGATTCAAGTAATGGATGCGATGTTCACTGCCTTGGTCGCATATATTACTCCCTGTGTCTCTTTCTTAGTCAGGGTTTCTATTCCTGCACAAACATCATGACCAAGAAGCAAGTTGGGGATGAAAGGGTTTATTGAGCTTACACTTCCACATGGCTGTTGATCACCAGAGGAAGTCAGGACTGGAACTCAGGCAGGTCAGGAAGCAGGAGCTGATGCAGAGGCCATGGAGAGATGTTTCTTACTGACTTGCTTCTCCTGGCTTGCTCAGCCTGCTCTCTTATAGAACCCAAGTCCTCCAGCCCAGGGATGGCACCACCCACAAGGGGCCCTACCCCCTTGATCACTAATTGAGAAAATGCCCCACAGCTGGACCTCATGGAGGCACTTCCCCAACTGAAACTCCGTTCTGTGATAACTCCAGCCTGTGTCAAGTTGACACACAAAACTAGCCAGTACAGTCTCTAAGGGCATGTTAGTGGGAACATGGGAGGAGACTACAGATTGGAGACCATTTCTACATTGTAATTCAGCTTGCTCTCCAATCGACAACGATTTTCCCAATATTACTTATTCATCCCAAAATAGTTTTCTGGAAATTAATATTTGTAGAATTCATTGAAATCCAAGGTAAGTAAAAGGGTTATTCTGGGAGAAAATGAAAATGATAGTGACAAATTCAATACTACATTAAACAAAAATGGAAACACCATGCAAAGTCTCCATGTACTAGAAAATCCATACAATCAGGAAGCAGATTAATAACTTTGATCAAAGGCTACTCAGTTACCGGGCATTGCCTCTTGTACTTTCTATGCTCCATAAAGAGCTGACAGCTCTGTGTGACAATGAACACAGACAGGAAGCTGAGTATATGTGAGCAAATTAAAGGATCCAGTGGCAGAAAGGTACCAGAAGATGTTATTGAAGCAGGGGATGTCAAAGACCCCAGGTGTTTAGTAGAAAAGCTGGGAACTGAGAAATCATGAGTCTATACCTGACTCTAAAGGAAGAGTGTTACAGAACCAGGCTTTACAACAACTGCAGGGAAATCAAATAAGCCTTCTATTTGACATGTCTGTTAATTTAATCAGGCCACATTTTCAATGTTTTGTTTTAAATATTTTTATATCAATACCATAAACAATCCTTGTAGATTGTGTATTTTTTTAATGTTAGATTTCTTAGCCACTAGAATTAGGTTAGTATTTATATGTCAAGGAATACAGACATTATGTCCTTTCCACCATTTGAGATATAAGTTAAGGAAGCCTGAGAATCCGCCACTTAGATAAGATAGCACTATACAATAATGTTGAATATACCTAATGTTGAATACATCAATAATAATGAACATACCTAATATTCATTTAAGATGTTTCAAAGAAGATAACATAAAGCATACATGAATTAAACTGTGTAAGCATGTACATGACTTAACAAGTGCTACATGTATATATGTGTATCTATGTGCATACACCTATATTTATGTTCTCTTTTTTATCTACTAATGAAGGACTACGTGGTTAATAGTTTTGGGAGTCCTGTGGAAACTTACAGAAATCTAAGTCTTAAGCATAGAAAGATTAATATGAGAAACAAATGAATAAAAAATACTTCCCTGATTAGAATAAGAAAATAGGATATATATTATTTTTCAGATTGTATTTTAAATTCTAAGTAAATTTCCAGGCTGGATTCATTCTAGTTTTCTGTTTGTTGTATCTTGCTTTGCTTTGTTTTGTTTTGTTCATTAGAAGTAGATACATCTTTTACAATGATATGCACAAGTCTTGTTCAAAAGAATATTAAAAGTTCCTGAGGAGGGAATTTTGACATCACTTGAACCAAGAGAGGAGAAAATCAAAAGTGAAGGCAAGTTTACAGGAGCTTTTTATCCACGCTAAGATAAGTAGACACAGTTCAGAATTGTCCTCAGCCAGCAAAGCCGCCTGGACATTCAGCCTTAGCTGGCCCCCGGGGGTGGGGAGCATTCTGCTGTTTTGATTCTTTCTTGTGATCAGCAGTAAAGGGTCTAGCAAACTAACTCCTAGGGACTAACCTATCCATCTCCTCATCCTAGTCATTGTTTTAAATTCTACTTAGCTTGTGACATATAGATAGACCAATGACGGATAGTTACCTAGTGTGCATAAAACTTAGGGTTTAACATCTAGCACTGTAGATAGATAGATGATAGAGAAATAATCGTTGGACAAATGATTGATTGATTAATAGAAAGGTAAATAGTGATGATAAAGGATTTATAAATGATGGATGATAGTTGATTAATACATGATAGTATATAATAGGCATGATTAATATATGATAATTGATAGTATGCATGATGATAGATAATAGATATAATGAATATATAATATATATAATATCTAAATAGATTAATTCATGCAATTTTATTAACCTCAGAAATTTTGTAATTGTATGATATCACTGATATTACTCAGCAAGTTTATTTAGGCTCAAACATGATTGAAGTCTTCAATTATCTGTTCTGCAAGAAGCACATAGTTCCTACTACAACAGCACACCTCTTCCAGGAGACTTTCTAAGCTTGTCAAGGTCAGCTGGACATAAATGGTCAAATGGGCAATTAATTTGGGAGCACCATGTAATTTTTAGTATTTTGCTTTATAAAATTTTAATTGGGGAAACTCAATCACCATCAAAGGCCAATTTCTTTACGATAAATACATCACAGCACCAGAACTCTGCAGGGACCTGTGATGTTTTCATGAAGAACTATGGATACAGTTACAGTCCCCACAGCTTATAGAGGCAGCTTACGGGGATTACATAGTTAGCAGGCTATTTTTCCTGTTTTAATACTAGCTTTCTAATTATACTCATAACATTAATATTATCACGAGTACAGTGATATATTGAGAACATATTATTTCCTACTGAATTTTGAATGTTACAAAAATAAGACGGCTTCCTCATGTATCCTTAGATCTTCATTTCTTTGGCAAGTAGTAATTACATGCCTACTGTGTGTCAGGAACTCTGCAGCAAGAGCTGTTCTCAGCACTGAGTAGATAAACAAAGCCCTCCTCCTCCTCCTCTCCCTCCTCTTCCTCCTCTTCAGCTTCACTGTGCTTAGAGAAGGCAGAGCCTAATAAAACAACATGCTGGGATACTGTGCATGAATCAGAAAGGCAGATACAGATGGAGTGGCAATGGTTAGCACACATAAAAGGCTTTTAAATAAGTGAAGACAGGGCAGGCCATGTTGACAACATTAGAGCAGAGACAGCATGGAAATGAATAGGTAAGCCATGTGGCTATTGACAGGAAGTATAATCTGAGTGGAGGAAATCATAAACTGAGAAACTACAGGGTAAAGGCATGCTCTCCAGGTTCAAATAAGAGCAGTAAAATTGTGTGACTGGACTAAAGGAGGAACAAAATGTGAGAAGATGAGATCAAAGGAAACCAATACAGCCTCACTGAGCTCATAGGCTGTTAAGAATGTTTCATTCAGAATGAGAGGTGGAGCAATGTCAAGACTGCATGGAAATGACCCGACCTGACTCTGTTCTCAAAGGATTAGTGTCGTGGTTCTATGATGAATAAACCACAGGGTGAACGCAGGAAGCCTTTCAGGGCTGCTCTGATGACTGAGGCAACAGGCCAAGATGGCAACTGCAGAACGGATAGAAAGTGTTGAGACTAGACATGTCTTGAAGTGGAGCTGAATACATTTGCAGATAGATCAGCTGTGGAATGTAAGAGCAACCAAACTGGGAAAGATGACTCTAAAATTTGTGCCCTGAGCAACTGGAAAAAATATAATAGGATAATTAACGTGTCAACATCCTGATTTCCTGAACATGAGTCCTGTTTCTATTCAAAAACATGGGCAAAACACATCAGACATTGTACAAATGTTCCTCTCTGGTCACTTTGGGTAAGTATATTGAATTCTTAGATACTTTGGCAACTTGGGATTCTATTTTTCTGCCTTTATCTCAACAAAGAGATAGGTAAAGCATACAGAGAGAGGTCAAAGTCTGTAACCTTTATTCAGTAAGCCAAAAAAAAAAAAAAAACTGTTAGATAAAAGTTCAGAGCCTGCCAATAACCTCCATGAGGCTACTTTTGATGTTTCTGGACCAGCAGATTCCAATCTATGGAGCAGTCAGGCTAGAGTAGGATAGGGCTTGCTCTGGAAGTGTCTGTGTGGAGAACAGAGGCTGGCAACTCCCTAAGGTCTTCTAAGGAAAGCAGATCGTCTACATCATCATGAGGAGAAAGGAGAAGTATTTTCAGTAGGGAAAATGTTGTCCTCTTCCTACTCAGGTGCTCAGTGATTCCTGCTCACCATCACCTGATAAGAAAAGAGGATGCCAATCCCACCACTTGGGAGGCAGAGGCAGGCAGATTTCTGAGTTCAAGGCCAGCCTGGTCTACAGAGTGAGTTCCAGGACAGCCAGGGCTACACAGAGAAACCCTGTCTTGGAAAACCAAAAAGAAAAAAGGAAGAAAGAAAGAAAAAAGGATGCCAAGGGCAGTGACAACTTGAGAATGGGAGGATGTCAATCATACTAGGAGCCAGGGGTCCTCCTTCTACTAGTTAACTACCAATGTCTGTCAGTAAGGAAAGCCAGAGGATGCTGGCATCATGATGAGAGGCCCGGGGCTTTACTACCCCTGTCAGTCTTCCCAAGGTAGGTCTGCAGACTGCCCACCACCCAAGATACTATGAGGAAGAAAAAAATAGTACTTCCTAATCATCCAAGTACAAGACGTGGTCTACCCTACATTCCTTCTACAGAAATCAATAGTGGTCCTTCATTGAAACATTGGCTGGGCTTTGTGGCAAGTAAATGATTGACTGCTTAACTAATGGTTTCTACAGTTGTCCCAGCAGTCAGTCAGAAGGGAGCTAAGTAGGACAAGCAGAGGAGGAAACCAGTCTCAGACGCCCTGTAGGAAAACCGCCAAAGCTCCGTGCAAAGCTGAATGATGTGAGGAAGAAGTAAATGGCAAAGATGACTTTGGATACAATACTAATGACCAGAGAAAGGATAAAACTGGATATTAAAATAGCTTTATAATTTTAAGAGTTATTTCCTTACACTTTTACCAGTCAGGCATGCATTGGCTAGTTGCTGTGTTCTGTTCCACAGAAACTGTGCACTCAGAACAAAATGGTGAGCCAGAGGTGATTCCCCCTAGCCTTGCAAAGTGCAATCTACCTAAGGCATCATGAAGATTGCTCTGACAAGCAGGGGCCCACGATTCAGAAGTATCAACACGTAATGAGAACATACAAAGCATTTTCTGAGAGTATCTTCCAAGAGGAAGGAATGAGGGGTGCATCTTTGGCCTGGTAAGAAGAAGGAAGATCAAGGAGGAGCCCAGAATGTCAGATGCCAGTGAGAAAACAAACAAACAAACAAAACAAAACAACAAAAACACAGGGTTGGGGAGATGGCTCAGCTGGCAAATTGTTTGTCTTATGAGCAGAAGGACCTGGGTACAATGTTGTGGTTTTTTTTTTTAAAAAAAAAAAAAAAAAAAAACAAGCTTGATCTGTGCTTGCAATCTTAGCAATTACAGGGTGGAGACAGGTGGATCCCCAAGGCTCACTAGAACCCACTGGACTCAATAAATTCCAATTTACTAAAGACCCTCAAAAAACAAGATGTATGGTGCTCTGGGGACACATGTACATACACATGTGCACATGTATGCCACATAGATATATACACATATCCATATACACACAAAAGAAACACATGTGTAAGCATAACACCTGATGGAGGCTCTAAACACATAGTGAAATGCGCAAGCCACCGTGTGCTCTGCACACCTGCTCTCACAGGAGAGGCACACATATTTCCAAAGGGATCTAGCGCTCCCAAAGCAGAAAATCCCTCCAGAGTCCAAAGAACGTGACAAAATGGCAAGGGTCATTCTGAATTCAATCTCTCTCTCTCTCTCTCTCTCTCTCTCTCTCTCTGTTTCTCTCTCCCTCTCTCTGTTTCTCTCTCTCTCCTGTTTTAGAGATGGGAAGAATTCTGAGAAGGGGTGACTGGGAGGAGGCAGTGAGAAGGACATAAAGTGAATAATAATAATAAAATAATACAATAATGAGAATAATAAAAAATATCAGAGTACAAAAATTATAATTGAACCTTTTCTCCTATACACATAAAGGTGAAAACCACAGGTCAGTTGAAGACTAGCGAACAGGGCTGTGATTATGCAAATGAGAACTGACTTCCATAGGCTCGCACATTTGAAGACATGGTCCAGCTGGTGACAATGTTTGGGGAGGTTTAGGACCTACAGGAGGTTCAGAGGAATATTTCACTTCGTGCATCCTATGATAGCCTAGAGCCTTAGCCCACTTTCTATTTTCTCTCTGCTCTCTGTGTACGACGATGGCATTATGATTACACAGTTTTCTTCCCCTGCTGCCTTGTCCTGCCCGCTATTCCCACCAAGACACCATTTAGTCCTCAGGAGCTATGAGCCAAGACAAACCATTCTTCCTCGGAGTTGCTTTTGGTCAAAGTGATTGATCACAGCAACAGAAGAGTAATGAACACAATTCGAGAGAAAATTGCTCATTTATCGACATTTGAAAAAGTCTAGGATTTGAAGTCTGAGCAACATCCTTAAATTCCTGGAGTTTGTTGTTGGTTGGTTGCTCGTTTATTGACCTCTCAAGTCTATATATAGTGTTTCTCAAGTGAATGAGATAGACTTCTGAAAACTCGAATTTTCTGCTGACGCCTCCGAGAGAATAACAAATGTCAATATTCACCAGGTATGATGGCTCATACATGTGGCCTCAGCTCTCAGAGGAGGCTGAGAACAGGAAGAGAAGTAGTTCCTGGGTGGGGCTACACACAGGAAATGTGTCTGAACACATTTCAAAAAAAATGCTTGATCTAAGTATCAAACTGATGAACCTGGAACGCTTTTCTATAGGTAACTGTACATTCGGTTTGCTCACCCTTCACTCTGACTTAGTTAGTTAAAAACACCTTCCTTGTAGAGTATGATGATGCTGGGTTCTACTCCCTGTTCTTAGGAAGTAGAAGCAGGGGAGTTCAAGGTCTGCCTTGGCTATGAGAGACCCTGACTTCCAAAAAATAAGTAAACAAACTAGAAATAGGGAAAACACACACACACATACAGACATACTCTCTCTTTTGAGAGGGGGGGGCATACAGACAGATAATTTTTAGAAAATGAAGAAGTATACCAGCTAGGTATGGTGTTAAACACTTGTAATCATTTTTATATGTGTGTGTGAATGGGTAGTGAGACAGGAGGATTACAGTGAGTGTGAGACCAACCTAAACTATACCATCAGTTCAAGGCTAGCCCAGTTTACAGAGCAAGGGACCCTGTGTCAAAACAAATGAAACCAAACAAACTCAATATGTATTTCACAAAATCACAATTTGCAATCCATTTGTCTTTGCTTCTCAACAACTTAACTTTTCCCTCCAAGCCTCCACCCATCCATTGTCTTCCCTCTGGAAATTCTGGCAGAGATGACTCAGGTCAGAGATGACTCTTACTCCTGTCCATCTGCAATCCACATTCCACATGATCCCTTTGAAGAAGGGATAACAAGAATGTGATACTCAATGCAATGCCACGTGCTGGTCCAAAGTACCTCCAAAGTCCTCAATGTGTTCTACAAGGGGTCACTTGTCTGTGGCCTCAATGGCCTCCTGTCATCGCTCTGGCTATTTTAGCTATATGCTCATCTGTAACATTTGCACATGACTTCGAGATACATTTTCCCCAGATATGCAGAAGCCACTCATCTGTCTCCTTTGCCTTAAGATGCAAAGACCCCTTCAACCAGTGAAATCTCCCGCCTACCAATCTGTATAACCCAGCTCCCATGCCCATGGCTACTGGTAACCAACCCTCCACTTGCTTTACTTTCCTTGACAGCATTTCATCCATCTGACATAATCATCAAAAGAAAGGACCTAAAGTGAGCATTTTAGACATTATCTCTTTGTTGCTGGGTCTTCTGCATGCTTAGTACCTAGCCTGGCACATAGGGGGTTAAATATTCACTAGGATAACATTCTCTCTAGTAATATATTGACAAGTCACAAAGATCTGGGGCCTGTGCACACCCCTGCAACAAAGACTTCCTCTCTGGAAGGGTTTCTTGAGAGGTGGAGCCTAGGAAAGAAGTCATAGATCATTGTGAAGATTAGGTTTTAAATGCTTGAAGGAAGTTATCCAGCTAGTCTCCTTTGCGCTCATGCTTTGCTTGCAGGCTGAGATACGTGTGGAGATACTGTGGTATGCTAGCACGCTGCTCCCTGCTACCTCACATGAGGCTCCAAAGCAATAGGAATGAAACCCTTGAAACAATGAATCCAGATGAATCTTTCATCTTTATAAGTTGACCATCTCAGGCATCTGTGACAGTGATGGGATGTTAGCACACAACCTTTCCCAGATGGGAGGTCACCTCTGAGAGGACACTGTCTTGGGAAGTGCTGGCTAAGATGTCAGGTACAGCAAAGCACAGGAATCAAGCTGGAGGAGAGCAGAGGCACCGTGCTCACCACTCACCCCATCTCCACACGCTCAGTCCACTGCTCTTCATGCAGGAAGCCCTCACTAATAAATGACCATCTTGATTTCTTCTCACTGGAGAAGAATAAGGAAGATGGCATTTCCTCATGACTTGAGCTTATTCAATTGGGCCAAAAGGAGAGGGCTGACTCTTTGAATTCTCACAAAACATAATTTCCTGGCTATGCTTTGCATGGGAGGGGCTTTATTTCAGGCATGTGGGAAGAAATGGGTGGAGGGAAGAATCATAAGAGCTCTCTATTTGTAATTTATTTGGTAAGAATGGCTATTTTCTTTTCCTCTGGGTCTCTTACACCACACAAATGTCATGTCTGCATGCATGGGATGTCAGAGGCACTGTGAGGTGAGTCACATGTTCATTTCATATGCTATTACCATTGGTGTGTGTGTGTGTGTGTGTGTGTGTGTGTGTGTGTTGAGCTTTGTGACCTAGAAAGGAGAGGTACGGTATGAATGATGCACAGGCTACAGGGAGCAGGGGGCATCATCAGGCTATTTATACCTCCAGGAAGGAAAAAATGAGTTCAGGGCCGTGACTGTATACTCCAAGGACTGAGTATGCAGAGATCATCTGGAATCAGCAATAGAAAACCCAGCGAGGCATCTGCTGGTAGCAGGGGATAAAAGAGGAACCCTAATCCTCACATGGGCTGCTTCTTCCAAAATCTCTCAACTTCAAAGGATGACAGATTAATCCCTTGCTAGTTTTCAGAGCATCCCAATCTGAGTCCAAGGATCGAGGTACCCACATTTCAGAGATACCCACCTTCATTTTACACATTGCACACTAACGTTTGGGTACAACTTACAACCATGTGGATACAGAGGACGTCTTTGGGAAATGATCTGAGTTTTGAGAAATTCTTGGGAAGACCTCATATAGTTCTTTGTTTGTTTGTGTTTTGGTGGTGGTGCTTTGAGATGTGTGTGTGTGAGAGAGAGATAGAGGGACAGTGAGAGAGACAGAGAGAGAGGAGGAGGATTTAGTAGGAAATGAGATCTACCCAGATCTGTAGCATTCTAAAAAGGAGTATGTTTCCCAGGATAGATTTGAGGTCTCTCATAAAAGGGTGAAATAGCACAAGGCAGTATAAAGAGTCAGAGTCCCTGCCTTATATTATGGATCAGGAACAGGAAGGTATTCTTTGGAAATATATAATTATTTGTCTTTAAACATATAATAAAGTCTAGCTGTTTTAAATAAAGCATTGCTTTTAGTTTTGAATTCCAGGTGGTAATGATTATTGGTCCAGAAGTGGACCTTCCATCCGATGTAACTGTGATGACACACATGAATGTAAGGGAAATCACTGACATTGCGAGCCTTTGGCTTTGTTGCTGCTTGAGCTCTTCACCTAGAACTAGTAATGCATATCAGGCAAGTGCTCTACCATTGGGCTAAATCCCCAGCCCACACCCAATAACTTTAAAAAGACATTTCAATATGAGATATGTGGGATGGCTGATAACCAATATCTTGGTATAGAACTACTTGTATGGGAATGTATTTTTTAAATTATGCATCAAGTAACAGTTTGCAAGTACATCAAAATTTAATGAGAAATTAGAATGGGATGGAGAGTCTCAGAGTTAGGAAGAGACATCGAGGTGGCATTAACCTAGGAAACATGGAGGAACAAGGTGGCAGAGCGACCATAAAAATGAAAAGTGGTTGGTCGGGATGGAACTCCAGAAATTGGAGAGGACTCCGTCACCATAGCAAAGAGCTGTGGTGTGTGCCAAACACTACTCAAAATGATTTCTGTGAGCAGGTTCCTGCCCTACTCTGCACCTGGTAAATCTTATCTACTCACCAGATCCAACTCAAGTCCTGTCCACCCTGTGAACCCTCCTACCTCTCTGCGTTCTCCTTATGCCTCAGAAAATCTCTTGCTTTTTCAAGCCTAGATTGAACCCAGGAACATGCACTAGAAAAACTGTACCAAAGAACTACATTCACAGCCTTTAATTTTTTGATTCATAACCATACCGCAGAGTCTAACTACTTCATGGTACTTACATATTCCTTGCAATTTTTCTCTTGTTACGTTCTATTTTCCTTGAACCATTATTACTCACTTACAGTTTTTTATATTTTCATAATGGATCTTAGTAGCAAAGAATATATATACCATTATTGCTGAATTATTCAAGAAATTGAATCTAATGTTTTAAGACTTGAAACAAGGTCTCTTGTATTCCAAGTAAGGTCTCCTGTATCCCAAGTTGACCTTGAACTCCTGATCCTCCTATCTCTGCTTCCCAATGCTGGAATTTCCATATAAGGCTTGAGTTAGATCCATTTCTAACAAATAATTCACTTGTAGTTTATTCACATATTTTTATTCATGGGACATCATAAATAACAATTGCCTCAAACTAGTCATGTCTCATTCCTTTGGACTATAAATAATTAAGGGTGAGGTGACCCGAATCACTCTTCTGTCATGAGGTTGCACACTGATGACAGGTACCAAGGGAAATTTTACTGCATCTGACAGAAAATCCCCAGAGTTCTATAACCCAGAAGCAGAAGGGGAAGAAGATAATCTCCCAGAGATTGGAGCAGATATATGGCATCTTATGGTCATAAAGATGTCACAAGAAAGATGAGGATCCTCACAAATAACTGGCTGTTGAAGCAGTCTCTCCCATCACGCCAACCTGACCCTCCTTGAGACCCTTTACCTCAGCTGACGTTTTCAAATACCATTTGAAAAAGGTTGTAGACATGATATGGTTTGTTGAAAGAAAATTTTACTTATAAAGAAAACGAAGGGCTAGGGAGGAGGCCACTTAGTTTCAGGTCATAAAGTGCTTGCCTTACAGGCATGAGAGGGTGAATTCAGATCTCCACCAGTAGCACTGAGGTCAGTGCCAGGAGGCAGAGTCAGACAGGTCTCTGAATTAGCCAGCTGGCCTAGTCAAATTGGAGCATTCCAGGTTAAATGAGATAGCCTATCTCTGACAGTAAAGGGAACAGCAAGGGAAAAAGCCCCTGCTGTTTATCACAGACATGTGCACATATGGGCACAGGTACATGTTCCATGAGAGGGAGGGAGGGAGGAAGGGAAGGAGAGAGGGACAAGAGGAGGGAGGGAGGGAGGGAGGAAGGGAAGGAGAGAGGGACAAGAGGACGGAGGGAGGGAGGGAGGGAGAGAGGGACAGGAGGAGGGAGAAAGGGAAGGAGGCAAGGAGAGAGGGACAGGAGGGAGGGACAGGAGGAGAGAGGGAGGGACAGGAGGAGGAAGGGAGGGAAGGAGAGAGGGACAGGAGGAGG
>NW_022196903.1:135205922-135211559 GCF_008632895.1 Mastomys coucha | reverse complement strand
AGGGAGAGAGGGACAGGAGGAGGGAGGGAGGGAGGCAAGGAGAGAGGGACAGGAGGGAGGGAAGGAGGGAGGGAAGAAGGGAGGGTGGGAGAGAAGGCAAGCAGGAGGAAGAAAAGAGGGAAGACTCTGTAAACATGAGCCAAGCCTAGACCTTTACCTTAAGTGATCCAATAAAATTATAAAAGGCTTAAAGAGTAGATTCTGCTAACCAGCCTGACACCAACTTGCCTGAGCTATGCTTCGTCTGTACTCTATGAAGTCTTTCTGGATCTAGCCCCAAGCAAGCTGTAGGATCATAGAATTACCCACCAATTCTTTGACCCTCCTAAATTACATTGTAATTGAAGTCTTTTGGAGGCCAATATCTAAAACCTAAATCCTAACAGTTCCATGTCCCACAATGAGCACATCAAAGAAGCTTTTCATACTGCTACAAATGTGCAGCAGATCATCCTCCTTCCAAACGCTTAATTAGATTCCTTGGGAAATTACACCCTACAGTGATTCTTGTAAATTTTCTTATTTTTATATGGTGCACGGATAAAAATCAATCAAAGAATGCTAGTAAGAAAATTAAATATTGATTTAAACCAGTAAAATAGGCAAAGAAATTATCATTCACATGAGTTGATTTAGCAAAATAAAAATATTCAGCCATCACCAGAGCCAAAATCTCTTGGGTAGTGCTAACTCTCCCAGTCTACATTTTCCAGACTGATCTGTGCAATGTCCTGCTGGCCTGATGTGGAAAATGTGCCTGTGGGCGGGTCTGGAGAGGGCAGCTCATTTTCTTTTTTATAGTCCTAATTGGAAACAGATAGTTAAATAATACAGTAAACTTCCTGGCCTCTACAGACATTTTGAATTTGTGCATCGCAGAACTATAAGGTACACACAACAGTGATGATCTCGAAAGGAAAAACTTCACAGGCCTCCCTTTCGCCCACAGCATGAGAAAAGACTATTAATCAAAATATTTTGTCCCCAGAGATAAGCACTTACCAGTATCCTGTGATCTAAGTCTTTTCAAACAGACTAAACCATAAGTCAAATGGACTTCTTATTTGATTCCCTCCAAATGTGGCTATAGAAACTTAAAAACTATTAGGAGGGTAATAATCTTTCCCCTTCTCACACAAAAAGCAGCAGCACAGTGAGTATAAACACCCCCAATTCAGGATTCTCCACCTTCTATACTGACTAGAAGTCAATATAAGTAAGTGAAACTCACAGAATACCATCTACAATCATTGCTTAGACCAAAACAGGAGGTTAAAGTGGTTTGGTTTTGATCAGTTTTGGTTTCTCCAAGGACGTGGGTTTTCTTGTTGTTAATGTTATTGTTATTGCTTTATTTTGTTTTTGTTTTTGTTTTTTCCTGATTTTACTTCCTTCCCAAGCTTTTAGGGATCTGTTATCTTTTCTTTAAAGAACTACAGAAGCCTTATTTTGAAGCTAAGTGTAGATTTCAAGTCTACCTTTTGAAACTGACTAATAGAACACAGTAAGTGAGAAGAAAAGTCCAAGAATCATGAGTAGGCCACAATAAGAACCAGTAGTCAATAGACAAGAAGGGCAACCACTGACTGGTAGTCATAGCCCAGGGCAGAGGCTAACCAGACCAGAAGGCCCACCTCTGACTGGTAGGCATAGCCCAGGACAGAGGCTAACCAGACCAAAAGGCCTACCTCTGACTGGTAGGCATAGCCCAGGACAGAGGCTAACCAGACCAGAAGGCCCACCTCTGACTGGTAGTCATAGCCCAGGACAGAGGCTAACCAGACCAGAAGGCC
The DNA here is from genome assembly GCF_008632895.1 of Mastomys coucha. NCBI lineage: Eukaryota > Metazoa > Chordata > Mammalia > Rodentia > Muridae > Mastomys > Mastomys coucha. The sequence continues at coordinate 135,209,766 of NW_022196903.1, read as the reverse complement.
CACCTCTGACTGGTAGCCATAGCCCAGGGCAGAGGCTAACCCACACCAAGGCCACCCATGTCTTGAGTGAAGAAGATGCCATGACAGAAAGTTGACTTACTCTATCATGCCACATGGCAGTTTATGTCTGAACATACATTATCTTTATTCCAACTAGATTCCTAGTTGGTTTTTTTTTAGATGAATGACTATTCAAACATCTTTTCTCCTTATCACTAGATTGCTCAGTGTAATATCAATATCTGAAAATAATTCTATGTAATTATATGACCTAGGAATGCAGAGAAACATATTCGGCTTACAGTGGAGATTGACAGCTATGACAACTCTGCCTTGGCGTTATATATAGAAACTTCTGGAAGAACATGATAACCAGATTATAGCCTCATAATAAGGGCAGAGGAGGTAGCTGGGCCCACCATAAATCTAACATTTGGGAGGCTGGACACATACAATAGCCAGGAGCCTCCTTAAAAATGAGTTAGGAAGCAAGTCTGGAGAAAAGGGTACTTGACTACTCCTAGCAACAGTGTCTAAATCACCCAGAACAAGAAGACGTCTCCACATGGCAGGATGACACCTACCAAAGGTCCAAGAGAACTCTTAGTCTCACCAGTGGCCTTGTGTGAATCTGCTTTGGAAGACAATTAAGTTTCACTGATAATCTTACTGAGAAAAATAACTGATATTTTTCTTCTATTAAAAGAAAAAACAAAGGGGCAAGGTAGGCTGCTCCATCTGCAAAGCGTTTGCTGTGTGCAAACAGGAGGGCCTGATTCAGACTCCCAGCATCCATTTTAAAAGCCTGTGTGGTATTGCACATCTGTAGTGGCAGCACTGTCTAAGAGGCAGGGACAGAAGGGTCCTGGAAGCTTGCTGGCAAGCCAATCCAGCCGAAGTAATAAGCTCTAGGTTTAGTGAGAGACTCTGTCTCAAAAAAAAAAAAAAAAAATAGAGAACAATTACAGAAGACACAAGATGTCAATACACACACACACACACACACACACACACATACACACAAACACATACACACACAGAGACAGAGACAGAGACAGAGAGACAGAGAGTGAAAGCAGGGGCTCAAAGGCAGGTCCACTAGGACACAGAATGAACTGTATGATAGAAAACTGCCATCTGCTGCAGGCCCAGCGCCTGTAAGTAGCACATAGTAAGGACACAAAATTTGTCGAATAAATGAATGAAGGTGGATTTGGGGGTGATACTAGCTCCCTGACGGTGCCTATTGCAAGGTGGCATTTTGTAGTGTAATGGCACAAAGGCAGGCTGAGATACAGTCACAAGCCATTGATTAATATCTAGTCTCAGATGATTGGACTCACATTACCTAAAAGCCGAAACAGTTCGGTAGCATATTGCAGCTTTATAGTCAGTACTGAGAAAGATCAGACAGCATCTAGCACATTAAACGATCTTGCACTTTACTGGAGATCCAAGGCAGTGTGGGGAAGGGACAGAGAAGAAACAGCCGTGGAGCCTGCCTCTCCAAAAGAAAGGATAACCAGAGTCTGTTCAACCATCCTGGGAAGGAAAGCTCTGTTCAGAGAGAAAAACACTTGGATATTTTACAGTACATTTTATCCAAAAGAGAATTATATTACTTCCCCCTCCATTCCCTCCCTCCAGCTTCTCCATGGCTCCTTCCCTCCAACCTCTCCCATGGCCCCTGACAATCCCACTCCCACTTTGATAGCCTCCTTTACATTGATCATTGTTATATACATATATGTATATGTATCTATGCATTTATGTATACAGAAAGATGATAGACAGACAGACAGACAGACAGACAGACAGATGATCTTAAAGAAAATGGAGTCACTTGAGCTGATGAGACTTGAGAAGACTTTTTAATCCTAAACCTCATCAAGGCTGAGACTGGGAACATAGTAGCAGTCATATAGAAAATACCTGAGTATCTGGAGTGTTCCTTTTGGTTTTTAAATGGGCATGTACTCTTTATTCAGAGTTTAAGCTTGCTATTATCTGGATTTCTTTCCATAAGAGAAAAAGTATAACAAGTGGAAAAGTATACATGTGTAATTCAATCACTTGGGAGAAAAAAGCCAAAAAAATCAGAACTTCAAGGGGCTAACCTCAGGTCTCATGTAAATATGAGGTCAGCCTGGACTATATTTAACCATGTCTCAGTGGGTAGAGGAAGCATGAGTGAGAAGTGGGGATGGAGATAGAGGAAGGCAGGAATGGGAAGGGATGGGATTGGCTGAGTTTATGAAACACCCTAATCCACAGGCAATGCACATCTCCAAGGAGAGAAGCCTGAGAAAGAAACGATGACCCAAAACCATAATCTTAGCGATGAAGTCAGACATGTCTCCCGGTAAACTCTCAACTCCTCCTTAACCTCAGGCACCATAGCTGACAGTCACCTGTGGTCTGTTACTTCAATGGAAGGCTGACCTACATGCCAGAAAAGTTTCAGTGGCAGAAACCAACGTTTTCCTTAGTGCAGGGCTCAGAGGAGTGATGGAAGGATACAAGCCTTTCTACCCTAGAACATTCTGGGAACAGAAGCAGCACGTGTTTGCAGTAACACTTCTCACTCCCATTTTCCCAGGTTGGGCAGAAACATTGAGCAAGTGCTGCCACAGTCTTCATTGAAGCTTCAAGAAGATTTTTTTTTTTCTTTCCAAAGACTAGGACAGTCTTAGAAGTCTGCCACCTGGGCATCAGGGGAACTGTGCCCGCTGCCATGGGTGGCTGTGGATTGTGTTAAAATGCAGATTTCTGTTAAGAGTCCTCTGGATGATGACTTGGAGCTGCCGAGCCGCGTGAGGACCTGTGGACCATGCTTTGAGTAGCCAGACTGCCTATCCTTACCTATGGGATGTTGCATGGGAATGCCTTAGGAACTAGAGTTAGTGATGCTGTAAAGAGACACCAAGACCAAGCAACTCATAAAATAAAGCATTTAATTTAAGGCTTGCTTGCAGTTTCAGGTCTGTGTATTTGTCTGTTATCATGGTGGGAGCATGGTAGCAGGGAAGGCACTGGAGCAGGAGCTGGGAGCTATACCCTTGACGTCAGCATGCAGCAGAGAGAGGGGGCATGGGGAGGGAGAGAGAGACAGACAGAGACACAGAGAGACAGAGACAGACAGAGACACAGAGAGACAGAGACAGACATAGACACAGAGAGACAGAGACACAGAGAGACACAGAGAGACAGAGAAAGAGACAGAGACAGAGACAGACAGAGACAGAGAGAGACAGAGAGACAGAGAAAGGGAGGGAGGTAGAGAGAGGAAGAAGGAGGAGGAGGGAGAGAGAGAGGAAGGAGGAGGAGGAGGAGGAAAAAGAGGAGGAGGAGAAGGAAGAGGGAGGGAGAAGGAGAGAGAGGGAGAAGGAGAGGGAGAAAAAAGGAGGGAGGGAAGGAGAGAAAGAGACAGAGAAAGAGACAGAGACACAGGGAGTCAGAGAAAGGGAGGGAGGGAGAGAGAGATGAAGAAGGAGGAGGAGGAGGAGGAAAAGGAGGAGGAAGAGGAGGAAGAGGGAGGGAGAAGGAAAGAGAGGGAGAGAGAGAGAGGGAGAGAAAAGGAGGGAGGGAGGGAGGGAGACAGGGAGACTGAGTCTGTCAAGGGCTTTGAAATCTAAAAGTCCATGCCCAGTGATGCACCTCCTCCAATAAGGCCACATCTCCTGATCCAAACAGTTGCACCAATTGTGGATGAGCATTCAAACATGTGTGTGGAGGCTAGAGGTTACTACTAAGTACTTCTTGTCCGTGTGTGTGTGTGTATGTGTGTGTGTGTGTGTGTGTAGGCTAGAGGTGACTGCTAAGTGCTTCTTGTCCGTGTGTGTGT
>NW_022196903.1:135164657-135205912 GCF_008632895.1 Mastomys coucha | reverse complement strand
GTGTGTGTGTGTGTAGCTGGAGGTTACTACAAAGTGCTTCCCTCATTTATTACTGCTCTTTTTTTTTTGAGACAGGGTCTCTCATTTCTGATTCACCTAAACTGTCCAGCAAGTGAGCTCCAGGAGCTGTACTGGGATTATAGCTGTGTACCATCAGGATTAGCTTTTTAGTGTAGATGCTGGGTGTTTGAACTCAGGTTCTCATGCTGTTAGAACAAGCACTTCACCCACTGAGCCACCCTCCCAGTCTCTACATGTCAATTTTTGCACATAGCTTCTCCTTAAAGGCTTATAAGGTGTTTTGTTGTTCAGAGAGATGGCTTTCTGTCTTGAAGGTATACACACACACACTCACACACACACACACACACACACACACACACAGACACAGACACACACAGAGCCTGGGTTTGGAGACATGCATGTTTAATCCCAACACTTGGGATGCTGAGAGAGAAGGACCACTTTTAGATGGAGGCTAACCTGCTACATACTAAGTTCCAGGTCAACATGAACTACCAAGTAACAAACAACAGAACAAACAAGTCATACAACAAATACAAATAAACAGATGAGCAAACTCCTCTGTTCCCCCGAGTGAAATCTTTAGAATTCTCAATTCTCTGACTCTGCAAAGGCTCTAGTAGAATCTAGGCTTGGCTTTTCAACACACAGTGCCCCAGGCACTGAAATCACAACCTCCGAGCTAGACTTCTCTGTCTTGCTCTTCTTCTCCCCTTTGCTAACGTGTAACGCGGATTCTTCCTTTCTCCCTGGAAGAAGAGTCCTGAGGTATAAGAGAACAGTGACTTTTGTCTTCCATTAAGGTTTCATGAGATACAGGTGCCTTTCCTGAGGCTGGTGTGTGTGGGCAGGGGTAAGAAATCTGGCGCTCAGAGAAGGCAGACAAACCCAGGAGGAACTCAGTATATTACTTAACTCCAGTAGGAAAGTGTCCCAGTTTATTTTTTCCTATATTCACTGCACATTGGATGAACAGCATATTCTAAGTGGACTCTGATGCATTATGTATTTAAAGCAGTCTCTGGGCATTCTGACAAGGGTAATGGTAACGCACGTTCTATCAACACAGAGACATCAACTGATGTCATGGAAGAGCCCCAAGCTCCGTTCACCATCCTTTTCAAATCCTTCAACCTATGCTACTTGCTTCAGACAATTTGTTCTTTTTGTAAATAAGAAATAAATGAATGCAAGGGTAATGTGTGCTGGGCTGTTTACCAGGTAGTAAACTACTTTTTCAATGCAAGCAAGGCACTTTGGTTGTTAGGACAGACCATTTGGTTGTTAGTATTGCCCATACCTGCAATACTCACTATGACCATTAGAGGGAGCTGCATGGAGCATTCCTGGCATGGCAGAGGGTATTTAGGTGTATGGTATTCCATATATTGGCAGGAATCTCAAGAGACTGAAGAACAAGGAAAAGGGATAACATTTGAAACGCAAATAAAGAAAATATCCAATAAAAAAAAGAAAAATGGAAAAGAAAAAGAAAAAGAGAGACCGAAGAACAACTCACTTGAAGCAGGATATGCTTCAAGCCATGACAGATTTGGTGACTAAAGCACTTACAGATCACCATGTTCCTGCATGACCAAGAGCTGTCTGCATTTGCTAATGCTTAGACATGGGCAGATGACTGAACACCCGTGTGTAGGAAAGCTGCACACTGCATGTGTTCTGCCAGCTTCCTACTGGCTTCTAGTTCTTCTCAAACTCTATGGGGTCCTGAAGCTGAGTGCGAGGGATGCCCTATGAGCATGCAAGGAAGAAGCCAGGGTGACACAGGATGGACAATATCAGCCGACAATTGTGTTATCTTTTATTACTTTTCTTGCACAATATTAAGTGGTCTATCTCATGCTTGGGCACCTGGAAAACAAACATGTAAAACTGAAAAAGGTTTTATATTTGAAACAACCTATTCAATTCAAGTTCTCCTTTTCAAACCCAGAGTTCCAACCTTGTGCTAAAGATGAACACTTACGCTCTTTTCTAAAGCAATTGATATCTGCCTTTTACTAAAGGCATCTGGCTGGTGTCTTCCTAAGAATGCATAACCACTTTCTGTTTGGAGAAACAAAGAAAGAAACAAAAACAGGAGTTATCATCCCTCAAGCTTTGAAATTGTTAGCTCGCGGTGCTTTTATGGCTGTAAAGATCAGCCTTTGTGAACTTGTTTTATTACCTTACCCCGGGTCTAATCATCTGATTTCCTGGAAAAAACACAAGATGGCAGGTCTGCTTGATAGTGCCATGCCCACGCTTCTCCATACTATCTAGAGCACAACACTAAGCCATCCAACAGTCTCTGATCTACAAGTGACATCTGCAAGCGCTTTCTGAACGCTTGCAGCTGTGTCTCTGACTCGGCTAACGGGTCTAATACTCCACATGGCTGCACTCTCTGAGCTTTCATGAGAACCATGGCGTGGCCCCCAGCATCAGTGTGAACAGCCAGAGGACTCACAGATTTGAAAATGATCACACAGGATGAGGGAAACGCATGAGGAGCTCAATGGGCAGGCCTGCCTTGACTGCTGTACTAGCCACAGTGCCTGAGCACTTGAGTTCACCCTTCAGAACAATAGAAAACAGCAGCATACACTTGCAATCCCAGAGCTAGATGCTGGAGATACCCACGTCTGGGGCTCAGTGGATCAAGCCACACTGGGGAGACCAAGGAACAACAAAGACAACAACAAGGGTAACTCCAGCTCCATACACAAGTACACACATACACACATACACATACACACATACACAAACACAAACACACATATACACAAGTACACACAGATATACATATACAAACAAACACACACATACACACAGACAGACACACAAACATGCAAAAACATACACATACATACACACACATATATACAAACATATAGACACACATACAAACACATATATACACAGACACACATACAGATACGCACACACTCATATACCTAAACACATACTCACACTCATACATATACACAAACACACATATACACACACATAAACATGCACACACACGAATACATGTATATACACACATACAAACACAAACATATATACATATACACAAACCACATACACACAGACATATACACACATAAACATGCACATTCACAATACACATATATACATACATACAAATACAAACACACATACATATACACATGCACACACACACACACACACATACACACAAACACACATACACACACACACACACACACACAAAACCAGGCTGGGGAGATAGCACAGCAAGTTAGTTGCTTCTTGCCATATAAGCTTAATAACTTGAGTTCAATCCCTGAAACACATGGTAGAAGACAGAGTTCGATGTCTTCTGTCATCCATATATACACACATGTGCATGCATGCGCGCGCACACACACACAGTAAGTAAAATTGCATGCACACTCACACACACAATTAGTAAAATTATAAAACTTTTTAAAAACAGACAAATTTAGTGGGTTGCTTTAAAAGAAAAAAATTATTGAAGGAACATGTATGCTAAAAGGATTCATGTTCTATTAAATCATAAAACTACAGCCCCAGATTTCTGTTTGTCTCAAACCGCATGCAATGGTTGGTTTGAAAATTGTAGGGTCAATACTGCCCAGCTGCAACACTAACCAATGTGATTCTCCTATGTTCTGTTCTCGAAGACTCATGTGGATGAGGTTGTAAAAGGTTACACTGTATTCAAAAATTTTAAAGCTTATTCTTTGCCAAGGGTCGAGTGTTTTAATGACCTTTGAAAGACAATGAAGCAGTGTGCTAAGCCCTGTGTTTAAATATCTGAAACCTCAGGAGCAGCACAGTCACCTTGGAGAAGCTTCTCTGAGGGCACTGCTCTTAGATAATACCCTTGTCCTCTCATGTTTACTTGGGAAAGCTAGGCCAGCAAACAGTTAAATACCATAGGCAGCAAGTCATGGAAAAGGGAGTTTAACTACGGTTCACATAAAACTGTGAACTCAAAAGAAGGTTACTTGGAAAATACACACAAATAAAATTTAAAAACATTTAAGGGGAGCACATCAGAGTTCAAGCCTACGAACATACAACAAAATGTAGCAGATGTTGCATTTAGGGGACTGTCTGAATGTCACAAAAACAGACAGCCTGACCTAGAACACACAAGCTAGGATTTAAAGCGTCAGTGAGATTCAAAAAGGAAACATACTCTGCCAGCCAAAACTAAACATACATTGGCTTTCCCTCTCATAATCCCTTCCTCCACATGTGTTTTGTATGTAGTAGGTGCTCAGTAAAGACTCATTGTGCTTTACCTAACTTCTTCCTTACCGTGGCACCATTGCTTAATATAGTTTTTTTTTTTTTTTAATCTCCTGGCTTTGATGGGTAAATGGCTCTTAGCTTAGAAGTATGTGTGACAGAAACTCAACACATAGACATAGATAAAAATGAATAAATCTTTAAGAAAAATAATTAAAATAATTCAAACAATGTATTTTGGGATATGGTGTTTTCCCACAATGTATAAGTAAGAACTAGATACAAGCAAGGCAATAATAATACTTCCTATCACCAAATAAGTTTATAGGAAATGCAACCTGCCAGCCAGAAAGCAGCAACTCCTGAGGAAGCCTCATAGACTGTAAAGAATATAAAGACAGTTGTGGTTAGAGCTGGATATGGTCTTCAGACCTGTCAGTCATCCAAGCAAAGGAGAGGCCAAGAAAGAGGGCCAAGAACTCCAAGTTCACCTGGTGGGATACAGAGAAACGATTCTGTCCCAACACACACACACACACATGATATACATGCACACACACACATATACATGGGTATATGTGTGTATGTAATATATACATATATACATGCATACACACATACACACATGCATTGCCCACACATACACATATACACATACATGAACACACACACAAATACATGTATACATATGCATATACACATATGCATACACATGCATATATTGTACACACAAATATGATTTATTTATTTGAATGATTTGGGAATTACAATGTATTCTAGATTTTTTAAAAAAACTTACATTATCCAAGTCTGTCAAAGAAAAGTCTATCCAATAATTATATAAATGCATAAAGTTTGTTTTAGCGAATGAGACTGAATCTAAGTCAGCGACACAAGAACTCTTATAGATTCACCTTTGGCTCACTAAGAACAAGTCTGGGGCAGAAGAGACGGCTCAGTGGTTAGGACCATTGCCGTTCTTCCAAAGGACCTGAGTTCAGTTTCCAGAATCTTACAACTGCTCATTCCCCATTCCCAGGGGATCTTATGTACTCTCCTGGCTTTCCAGACACTGTACACATACGGTGCACGTATATACACCCCTACAGACAGACAGACAGACAGACAGACAGACAGACAGACAGACAGACAGACACACACACACACACACACACACACGCCATCCTTGAAATGCTATCTTAAGCATTAATTCCATTGCTTTCCTCTTTGAGTTGAAATGTACTTTTATTTTCATTCCTTTGTGTCTCCTTTTATTTTCTGGAGTTAGGCATGAGTGTGTCCATTTCTTTTTTAATGACAACCTTGTAGTAATTTGAGAAATGTGTTTTAGTTCTCATTAGCTTTCTCTTCTTTAGCTACACAGTCCCACTTCCTTGTTGTTACACGATTTCCAGACTTCTGGCACTTCCTTCGGTCCATGTCCTTCCTAAAATTATGGGGCCTTGGACAGAACACGGTATTCCACATGAGCAGCCAGCATGAAGTGCGTCAGCACCCTGACTTCCCAGGAGTGGACACTCATTTCTATTTATACTAAGGAAGTTTTAAGGGTTTTTTTTTTCCTCTTCATATTTTTTTCCCTGTTAAGCTGCTGCATCATACAGTGGGCTCACATGAAGTTTGCAGTCAAATAAAACTACCAGACGTTTTTCACAAACTAAACTTTTCATACTTACCCGTCCGTCACGTCCAGGAGCCTCCCAATACCAGGGAACTCATGTACCACCACACCAGGGAAGAACACAATGTAGAGGGCAATTTACTATACTTTTTATCCCAAAACCCCTTTCAATGCCAGTCCCAATGATTAAAGGATCATCAAAAATAAGTATTTTCTCTGGAAAAGTCTTAAAGAGTTCAAATGGGCACTTCTCCATCTGAGTTCTGTGTTCTATATAAAACATGCTAGTTGTGACAGGTGACTATATTTGATCCTGATGAAACCCTGTGAACTGGAATTATTACTATCATACTCATTTCCCAAGTGACAAAATGTGACTCCTTCCAAGTCACACAGCCTGTAAGAGGCAGAGGCAGGGTCAGGATTCCACTGGGATGTGGCTCAGTTAGTAGAACGCTTGTCTAACACTCAAGAATCACTGGGTTCGGTCCCTAGCAACACACACACACACACACACACACACACACACACACACAGCGTGGGAACAAATGCCCACTGTCCAACACTTGGGAGGAAAAGGCTAGAGGGTTAGAAGTACAAAGTCATTCTTGGCTGTATGGGGCCAGCCTAAGATACATGAGACCCCTGCTCAGAATAATTATTTTAAAAATAAATAAACAAAAACAAAACCATGGAAAAAATAAATAAAATAAATAAAAATAAACCCATGTTCTAGAATGAGGCTCATTATACTCCTTCCTTTCTCTATATGAGAAAACTTAGTGAGACACAGGCTATATCAGACATTCAGAAATAATACAACAATACAGTGTTATCTTAAGTGCATATATGTTATCTCTAAACAGAGCCAGTCTCTAAACAGAGCCAGAAGCAACAAAAGCACCACGTCACAGACACCCTAAGCATAACTTTCTGTTTTCTCTCCTCCACATGAAGTTCACTTTCACTTTTGAAGGGACTCAAGCATTTCTGTCTGCAAAGAGCTTATAACCATGTCTGGCCTACACACAGGTTCATTTCAACCATCAATTATATGTGTATTATTTCAAGTAAATATATATGCATGCCAGTCTATAAATTGCAAAGTTCTTTGGGGCAAAGAAAGCAACCGTTACATAGTAGCAGGATTTTACTGCTAAAAAGTGAAATATTGTATTAGAAGAAAGAATGGTGATAAGGTACTGAAGTGAGAAGACAAAGCATCAACCTGGAGATGTGACGTGGCACCAGCCCTGCTGCCTAGCACATGCCAGGCCCTGGGTTCAAGACCACACAACGAGAAAAATAAGCTCCTCTTTCAAATTTCATCTTCTGTAGAATAAATCTCTCTGGATGATACCAGAGTGTCTACCTTGCTCTAAGAATAAAAACAAATTTTTATGATACAGAAATGTACCCTGAGATTCCAAGCACTCAGAATTGAGGCTCTTAACAACATGTGTGTCTCTGATGAGCCAGCGCTACCTAAAATCATGTGCCCTTGTTTTTCCAAATGTACGAGCGTGCCACAGGCTGTTACTTCTGTTGACAAATAAGTTCAGTATAGGAATAAAAGCACGACTGTCTCCTCACCAGCACTTCTTGAGACCCTCTATCCTTCCCCCCTTCAACTTCAGAGTACAGCTGCTATGCTCTGCCGAGCCAGAGCAGAAACGATGCCTGGACAGGTGAGGTCAGGATGAGTTCCTATTGTCACAGCGTTGCGACTGTTAATTGTCCATTTTCTTTTTAATTTTTAAATAATTATTTTTATTAATCATATGTCTGTGTACCACATGAATACCTGGAACCCAGGAAAATAGAAAATGGCATTAGACCCCTTGGAACTGGAGATGTGAGATGTCCTTTGGATGCCAAGAATCAAACCCAGGTCTTCTGCTAAATCAGTAAGAGCTTGGAAACACTAAGCTGTCTCTCTAATCCAAAGATGCTGGGATTCTTCACTCTAATGTATCAGTATTTATTGGTAGCTGCTTAGTTTTGGGCACCATTGCAGAAATGTACCTATTTCCTATGCTTTTCCAGGAAGTGCATATTTGGAAACTTGTCTAGCAGAGGTCACACAAGTCACCCTGAAGCAGTACAAACTTTAACCCATACCACGGCCCAACCTTTCTCATTATGTTTCACAGACAGGAGCACATCACTCTGGACTTATCTGTGAATTTATGTTCATAATTTACACTGGCAGAGTTGCTTTAGATAACAAGAACATGAGCCTGCATTCACGTTCCCTCTATGAGGCGGTCAGCAATCTGTGTGTGCTCCTCTGCATGCGCCAGATATCCCTGAGCACTTTCCCTGCTGAAACAGAAAGCTGCCACGAAAGAGACCAAGAAGAGGGAAGAAAGCAGGGACAACGAGGTCCCCTGATGTGAATCTCCCCCATCCAAGCACAGAAGAGGCCAGCCTCTGTCCCTAACATATTTTTTCTCTTCACAACCCTGCCTTTTCCTGACAGCACCAAACAGTGTCTCCAGTCTACAAAAGACTACTTGTAGAATTACTGTCAGATAGTAAGAATTTCAAGCTCAAATCATTTTGCCTTTTAAATATTACTCTAGAGATACCTATTTACTGTCATACTAAAGTTGAGAGTGTTTATACCAAAATGTGCAAAACTGTAACGATTTCTATTTCTAACCCGCATCGCCTTTTGTGAACTTTCCATTGCACAGCAAGGCTCTGTTTCTCTCAACTTCCTGACTCCAAGCAAGCACTGTGACCACCGCGGCCCACAGGGGCTACCGTAGTTTTCTGGTACTCACTGTTCACCATACATTCACTCCTTGTCCCCCGCACGTGCCTTCTATTCCCAACTCTGGCATCCCAAGCCTTACCTTGGGATATGTCTGCCCTGAAGTACCTATCACCCCAGACAACTGGTCCTGCATGCCACCACGAGGCTACAAGAAGCTGCTGGCTTGTCCTGGGCTCACTTGCTATGCAGGAAACTCAAGCCTTAAGCGGGATCAAGGCAATGAAAACACAGGAGGAGCAAATGCCAGCTCAGCCGCGCGCGCGAGCGCACCAGCGCTGACACCTTCCATGCGAAGCCACTTCACCCTCATCACCACATCTGAACCGGAATTAATGATTCTGAAAGTCTGTTTTTGTTTGTCCAGGTGCGTGTGGCCATTTCCTTCCTCACGGAGAAGCAAGTCCAAGGCACTGTGAGCAGGCCAGTCTTAAGGAGAACACTCTAATCTTAGCTGTCTGTGCAGTGTGAAACAGTTAAAGTCTGGGGAGAGAAATGAACTCAGACTCCATACCACAAGAAGTATGCAAACTGGCCTGCAATCCCAGCAGAAGATCAGGCTACAAAGCTACTTTGAGGACAGCCTGGGCTAAGTGATAAAATGTTTCAGTCCTTCCTCCCAGCTTGGTAGATATGTGAATTGGATGTAATAAAGAACATACCTTGAAAGAGAAAGGGACAGAAGGTAAGAAGAAGGGTGTAGGGGATTGGTAAATTAATATTCAGACATGCCTCCCTAGCAACAATAATGGGAATAACTCATAAAGCAAGTGTAAAGGTCATCTCACACAGAACTGTTGACAAAAACACCATGTTTATAGCAGTACATCTAAATGCCGACATTTTAACAACTTTCACGTCTCTGAAGACATTTCATGTCTCTGAAGGCCGCAATTTATAGCACCTATTTTTAACTACATATATTCCTTCTGTTTACTTCAAGTATATAAACCTAGTTAAAATTTTAGTAAATATCCATAAATGTAATCTGGTAATGAAAAGTTATACTGTTTGCAAAGCGCTCAGTTTTGAGTATAACAATATAATTTGATCAAGACAGCAGCAAAACAACCTAAAACCAAGTTAAGCTTTAATGACTACAAATTCCAATCATTCCTTGAGTTCTGGAATATAATACTAATACACAGAAATATTATTGTAATAACAATTATCATAACAAATTAGATGAAGGCATTCGTATTATAAATTAATATACTCAGGAATCTAAAAGCTATTTTGTAACTAGTATTTAATTTTTATACTTTCAAGAATTGTTTCCTAGGGACAGGAGAAGCGGATCTGTGTTAAGAACACTTGGTAGTCTTGCAAAGGACTAAGCCTGGTTGCTTGCACCCAAACTGGGTGCCTCCTAGCTCTCTGTAACTGCAGCTCCAGAGGATCTGATAGTCCCTGTCTGGCCTTGGTGGGAACCTGGACTCATACGCACATACCCATACACAAACATACACATACAGAGATAATTAAAAATAGAATTTTTATTCACAGAATCATCTCTAAGGCATCAGATGACTATATCAGGAACTTAGACTGCCTACTTAAATTCACAGATTCCTTGATATGTAAATGTCCACATATATCAGACTTTTGAAACCATTCAACAAAATCTGCTTGCTTCTGTTGCCTTGAACAGAAGATAAACCAACGGGGACTTGGCTACAAGATAATGAAGATGCTGCAAGGATTCCCGACATCTAACAAAGGCCATCGCACCCTCCCACATGTATATACATATATTTATATAACAAGATCTTGGCAAGAATAAGTCTTTAGTAAAGTTGACCTTTTTCTGATAAGAGAAAGATAATTTTTAAAGACACTACTATATATATATCAAACCATTATTCCCTTAGGCATAACACACAACTAAATAAACAGTTAATATAATTAAAATCATGCCAATTGTTTTCTTCGGATATTCATCTATCATTACCAAAAAAGGGGTACACTTTAAGGGCTGGCTTGTCATTTTATTAGACTAGACATTAATTAGGGCTTCCTGACTATTTAAAAGTAAATATAGCAACAGCTTCAGCTAAAATCACAAGTGAAATTCAAACTTTCCAGCTACTGTCTGGGAAGCTTACACTTCCACACTAGCAAGGCCTTAGCACCTCGGGTGGGAAAGCCAGGTTGCAGCACGCACGCCATCTGAGGCAGGCAGTTCTATTCTCGAGCCTTGGATTTTTCCAAATATTTGCCCTCACTTTACGTTACTCATGACCAATCTGTGTTTTTAGAACTTCAAAGGACAGCCTATTCAAAGAACTGAGAAGCCAGACAGACATGAAACCTGAATGCCACACTTGGGGACACAGAGTGCTCTGGCCTGGCCACGAAGCCTTGGTTCACCTCTTCCACTTCCTGTTCACAGCAAAGGTTAGAAGCCGACTCTGTTCCCAGGCACGAATGCGAGCGAGCCAGTCTTTCTTTCTCCCTTTTTTTTTTACTACCAATAAAAACCCTGAGAAGCACACATAGAGCAAGTGCTTTATGCTATTTACCCATTCCACGCCAAGTTATAAACTCTCAAGGCAGATGGCTAGGTAATTGTTCAATTCTACAGATTAACTCGGCTGCAATTAAGCCACAAACTTCCTAGCCAATAGAACGGCCTCACGGCCCTGAGTTATCGGCTGTGGACACAGATTTAGCTTTGATAAAGACGTATAAAAGCATTAACTAATTTGATTGTCAAAGTTAGGACTACTGTTGGTATAAAAAAGGCTGGCGAACATCAAAACATTAAAGCACATGTCCATGAGGGCAAACAAAAATGAGAAATCAACTTCAGGGGGTGGGGGGTGGGGTGGGGGAGGACTGGGGTTAGAGGGAATAAGAGCACGTGCCAGAAATCAATGCCGCAATATTTTACTGTGGCTAATTGGACATTCAGAGTGATTTCTGGTATTATGAACATACATATTTACCTCAAGGACTAGTCTATTAATCATCAATACATTTAGTCTACCTCATGCCCGGTTTTATCTTTATGGAGCTGTGCTACTGCTCAGCTAATCACTCCCAATGGACAGAAAAGAGTACAGCTTTTTTGTTCTCATTTTTTGCTTTGAATTTATTTATTTATTTTTGATTCCACTGCTTGAGAGAAGTTTATCCTTTCCTACCCTGCTCCTCTCCCAATTGAAGTAGAGTCCAAACGCCTGCCACACTGAGGAAACGTGAGACATTCACTCAAACATCTGCGACACTGAGGAATCGTGAGACATTCACTCAAACGCCTGTGACACTGAGGAAACGTAAGACATTCACTCAAACGCCTGCGACATTGAGGAAACGTAAGACATTCACTCAAACGCCTGCGACACTGAGGAAACGTGAGACATTCACTCGTTTATTGCCCCATAACCTCGCTGGACTATGAAGGCAACGTGGAATGACTGAACCTTAACCCACGAGTCCTCAGAAGTCTGTGTTTCTAGAGGTAGATTTGTATGCTCTCAGACCATGCTCGAAACACCCATGAAAAGAAAGTACTGATTTTTGGTGGGAAGAGGTCCTGGGAAATCAGGTGACCGAGCCTCTAAGCTGGGGGCCAGCTCTTAGAACATATGCAGAGCTGAAGTAAACTTCTGCGAATTCCGAAGTTGGGAAGTTGAGAGTCTCTGACCAACATTCGTCATGGTCGATCCTATTTGTAATTGCCAGTCGGGTTCCCTTCTCCCTGGATATCTGTAGTAAGGACACATAATAGTCTAGGTTGTTCCACAGCGTAAAGCTCAGCTGATTCTCACACTGAAGATACTGTAAACCTGAGACTTGACTCCTACAAATGGAATACAGAGAAATGCAGCATTTACAGATGTCAGGCACACCACAGCACTTGGCTAAGCCTCATTTCCCCATCCCCATTGCTCCTCATCCTGCCAAGACCATAGCACACTCGTCTCTTTCTGTAATCCAGTAAGCTCCCTTCTCTGAAGCCCCTACTCCATCCAATAACCCAAGTGTTCTGGTTTGAATGTGAAATTCCCTTCACAGACTCAGATTCCGGAACATTCAGCCCTACCTGACCCCTGGTGGAGCTGTTTTGACAGGATGTGAAGACACAGAGCCGTGGAGTCTCAATAGAGGAAGGGAGTCACTTGGGGTAGACCTTGAGGTCATATGGCTGAGTCTCCATTTGCTGTCTGCTGCTCCCTGACTGAACACAAGACTAGCTAGCTGCTTCCCCCGTTTATATCCTTATATACATATTCCCACGCTTTTTCCCTACAATGATGGGCTGTCATACCTCCAACTGTGAGCCAAAATAACCCTTACTCTGCCAAGTTTCTTCTTCCTAGGAATTTGGTCACAATGACAATAACAGTAATCAATATAGCGAGCTTTGTGGGGAAAGCAGGATGAAAAGAAAAATGGGGTCCTATCCTCCCCTTATTGCCACCAATATCTTACTTTTATAAGAAAAATTTTGGTGATAATTGTTAATAAAACATTCTTCACCAGAACAGATTAGACATATCTTGGCAGGTTAGCTTCACAGAGTGACACATCTTGGTTTACTTTATCTAAAAGCTAAATATTTGGGATACATCTTTATTATTAAAATCAAGTTTGATTTGACATAAGAAAAAGATGTAGAAGAAAAGGCAGTAGTAGCCAAGCTTTTCTCTCTCGTCTCAGTAGGAACTCCAGTGGAGTCATGGAGCTCTTAAAAAGCCAGTGCTCTGAAGCCTTAAAAAAAAAAATCTCTTTTTTTTTTTTTTTTTTGGAGGGGAAACTGGGAAAGAAGATATCATATGACATGTAAATAAAGAAAACATCTAATAAATACATATAAATAAATAAAAATAGAAAAAATCTCTAATTTCAATGATCAGATTTTTAACCTGTGACTGTAAAGCAGTGTTTAGTTTCTTAAATCTGCAATCCCACATATACAACTGTAGTTGAAAAAACTGAATGCAAACAAGAATTCATGACAACATTCACTTCAATACTATTAATAGTGAAAACCAAGAGATAACAAACCTACCTAAAATTGAAAGATCATTTTTAAAATGAATCAAGAAGCATAGAAAGGGGCTGGATTGATAGTTCATCAATTAAAAGGACTTGCTTCTCTTGTAGTGGGCCTGGTTTCAGTTCCCAGCAGCCATGTCAGGCAGCTCATCACCTCTATATCACTAGCGCTAGGAGATCTAATGCACGCCCATGTCCTCTTTGGGTACCTGAACATATACAGTGCACATACACAGAAGTAGGCACACTTGCATGCACACATGCACACGTGCACACACATACACATAAACACACATACACACACACACACACACATAAACACACACACACTTTTTTTAATTTAAATTGAAGCATATAAATGTTGTCTATAAATGTTTAATGGAACAGAAAATGGTTGCAAATGCTAACTTAAAAGTATGCAGGATCCATTATATCCCAGGTATGCAAAATATAAAGTAGAAAAACACAAAAATAGGTTTAAAAATCTCTACTAGAGACAACTGAAAAATACTTGTGGTTATTGTTCATATTTATTTTTGGTCTCTCATTTCAGGGATGCATGTTTAAATGCAACCACATTAAAAATGTTTAAATGAAAACAATAAAAATTATAAAGCCAGCGTCAGAAAAGGAGAGGAGGAGCCTGCTGGGGCAGGAGAGGAGGAGGCTGCTGGGGCAGGAGAGGAGGAGACTGCTGGGGCAGGAGAGGAGGAGGCTGCTGGGGCAGGAGAGGAGGAGGCTGCTGGGGCAGGAGAGGAGGAGACTGCTGGGGCAGGAGAGGAGGAGGCTGCTGGGGCCGTCCTGACTTCTGTCTCCTCTGTGCTTCCTATTGCTTCCTAGTTCCTGTCCTGTGGGAATACGAAAGACTGAATGTGTCAGTGACTGTGAAGCAGCCCGCTTCCACACACGCTTCCACACATGCTTCCACACATGCTTCCATACTCGCTTCCACACACGCTTCCACACACGCTTCCACACACGCTTCCACACACGCTTCCACACACGCTTCCACACACGCTTCCACACACGCTTCCTATCATGTGCTGCTTATGTCAGGTGTTGGGCCATAGCCACAAGAGGAGCAACTAATGCAATGATAAATTATACTACTATTACAGAGAAGTTTAATGTGCAAGGAGCATGCATGATTTATGTTAACTCCTCTAGTCTTCTGTTGTCCGGTTTTCTGAAACAGGGTCTCATACGATAGCTTGCAGCCATCAACCTGACTTGGACACACAAGTGGCAGGATTGCAGGTGTGAGCTAGCTACCTTTAATAATAAAGCTCAGAAACAACACAGGTAAATGGGTGAGGACACATAATAAGCATTTGAAAAATATCAACTTCCATCATCTGAAGTTTTCATATTTAATGAATCTTTTAAAAATATTTATTTTGGTGTGTCTGTGTGTTTATGTGTATGTGTATATGTGTTTGTGTGTCTCTGTGTGTGTCTGTGTGTGTATATGTAAATGTGTGTATATATGTATATGTGCACCTGTATGTATGTATATATGTGTGTGTGTTTCTGTATGCATCTGTGTGTATATGTATGTGTGCATCTGTGTGTGTCTGTCTGTATCTGTATAGGTGTATGTATTTGTGTCTGTGTATGTATGTGTATATGTATGTGTGTGTGTCTGTGGGTGTATGAGTATATGTGTGTATCTGTGTGTACCTGTATGTGTATGCACTTATATGTGTGTGTATCTGTGTGTGCCTGTGTATGTGTATATGTGTGTGTCTGTGTGTGCATCTCAGTGTGCCTGTGTATGTGTATATGTATGTGTATATCTGTGTGTATCTGTGTGTATGTGTATATGTGTGTGTGTGTGTGTGTACATATATGCCATGTGTGTACTAGGTGTACAAGGATACCCTAGAAGCTAAGTTGTTGTGAGCGAGTGTGTATCTGGTCCTGGGAGCTCTTTCTTCCTGGTCTCATAGAAGGCTCTAAGCACTCAGCAATCTCTCTAGCCCCCTGTTTAATAAATTTCTGCTGTTATTCCTCCTAGTGTTCGTGGAGCACACACACACATGCACACTTTCAGCGGGACAATCACAATGCCGCTGCTGCCCCATCAAGCCACAGGACCAAACTTCAGAAGAAATCTTGGCTAGGGCTGGGTGGATTTATTTGCAGACATCTTGATGTATCTTCAAGTTTGAAGCAACCTTTGATATACAAATGCTCATGTATTTAACATGCACACCCTGATTTTCATTTAAGTATTTCCACTGCAGATAATTAAAGCAGGAGAACATTTTACCTATCAAGACTGAAGCTACTACTATAATCCTGTAAAGTATTCTCAAATACATCTGTACCAGAAAATATAGTTTTTGGCTCACACTGTTTTCAAATAAAGCAATTTTGAAAATTCAAAGTAAAACTAAAATTTCATTCAAATAAACTCAAAATCACATTTTTTACATTAGTACTTTTTATACTATAATTTTGTGAGGGGTGAGCTGGTTCTAATTACTCATGTGACATTGCAATGTCACATGAGTCATTTTTTTCTCAGTAATGACCTACCAAGCACAGAAGTCAGGCATAGTTAACAGAATTGATTCAGAATGTCAGCATCCACATGACAGCCTGAGACCTCACAGTAAGAACGAGATAGACCAACCTTCATACCATCTTTGAACACTCTCTTTCTAATGAAAATAATAAACTTTATTAGGAAAAACTTATACAAAGAAAAAGATAAATTTTCAAGGAAAGCAAAAAAATTTACCTCTTTCCAGTGTGAATATAAAGTTATAGGATTCATAGGAGGTTAAATAATTTTACAATCACACCAAGCCGCAAGCTCTTTATAGAAGTAAACATGATAAAGGCTAGCCCTTCATCTTATGTTCAGCCCACATGTGTGACTACCTGACCAATTAAACATTAGCACAAAAATTTTAAAGCCACATCATCTAAGGGATTGTCTAGAAGCCGTAAGTAGATAAGGCAGTGTACCTTCTTGATGGCTTTAATAATGTTCAAAGCATCCAGAAACAGCCAAAACTGCGACCTGTAAAACACACTGGGAACATTTTAACTTATTCTACCATGCAATGGTGGCAACCCCTGTGATCCTGGCACTTGGGAAGGATAGGAAATAAAGAAACTTAAAAGCTTCATCTAAACAATGAGTTTGAGACCAGGCTGGGCCATATGAGATCCCGTCTCAAAATCAAAACAAACAAACAAATAAAGAAGAGAATAACAATAAAATTTTTAAAACTCCATCTCCCCTCCTGTTGGTTCATATGGTATGAGCAACAGTTTTCCACATTTCCAGTGCTTTCAAGTTTCTTATCTTTAGAAAATATTATTTGTCCTAATATTTCTGGCACACTATGGCTGGCTATCAATTCTTCTCGAATGCTTGACTGTGATCTTATTTTAATTTAGACTACATAGCTATGCACACAGGCACTCATACATCTACATTAACCTTACAAATTCACATTCATTTCTTAAATTCATTATTTTATTTCTTGGGTAAAGCATTATTTATTCTTCCTTTAAAAAGAAAAGGCAGAAAAAAGAGAACTTCAAATCTATTAAAGAGCTGCTGGGAGTAACATAATTAAAAAAAAAAAACAACCTTATAGGAAAGTGAGTCTCTTTTAGTGCTCACTCTGCACAGAGAAGCAAAACATATTGTTGGTTCAGTATACTACACAGTAGCCATGCCAGACGCCAGGTCCTTAAATCCAAGTGTGCTGATGTCCTTAAGTGAGAACTGTTTTTGAGCCCCTCATTCCTCCTGTGTGCACATATGATGTCACAAACACCCACATGTCGGCCTGGGAGATGCTCCTACATTGACATTAATGTTGAGAAAGCTACAACTCATGCAGCTGAACGTTCACACCAATAAAATCCTACATTACATTATTTTCTTTTTGATATTTCAAACAGTGTTGGATATAGCTGAGGCCAGCTTCGAACTCCTGATGCTCTTACCACCACCGCACTCCTGCACCCCTGCACCCCCCCCGCACCCCCACCCCCATGCTAGGATAACAGGTGCGCAACACCATGCTGTGTTTGCATTAGTCTATGCTGAGTTCTCTGAAACTCTAAAATTTAAATATGGTATTCCTTCTCTTCCTGGAAAGTATTAGATACTTAGTTAATGTTTATTGAACATTTAAACTGTACTTAATTGACTTTATTTTGAACTGTGAATGTTCAGGAATGTATGGGAGTGCTGAAAAGAGAGATAGATAAAGATAGATAGGTAGAGAAATGATATATAGACAGACAGATGATAAAGTGTCATTATTTAAACCATGCAAACTCAATATAGTAAGAGGCACAAGCTTTTACACATCTGAATTGGACTCAATGGAGTGTACACATAATATAGAAGTCCATGTTATTCTTTGTTTCTGGCTCCATCTCTAACACACCTGAGCTTCATGGATACTGCTGCAGAACTCAGGAGGTTTGTCAGCACACCAGGAAGAAATTAGAAATTAATGAGAAAGTCTGCAGCTTATTCAATGTAAATTGATACTTCGTGCAAAAATAAATACCTTGTTTCTGAATTAAAAAAAAAAAATGAAAGTTCCCTTTGGAGAACCTATAGAATGGAGACTGGCCTCATTACAGTTCTGGTGTGTGTGTTTATCTGCCACCCTAAGGATCTAGACCAAGGGAAGCCACAAAAGGAGCGTGGGAAAGCTTGTGGTTGGGGTGAGGGTTGGGAAACAGCTGCTGTGGCATGATACACACAGAAAGGAGAAAATAGCAAAGAGAAACCAGCAATAAATAGAACAGAAGTATCTTGACATTTTGTGGTTAAAATAGAGAGTTGTTAAATAAGAAATATTTTAGAAGGTTAAAAATGTATCATTAAGCTTATTGGCAATTCTATAAGCTTTGAACGTTAGGATTCAAAACCCATAAGTACTTTATAATCAGAGTTTTGGTGTTGGGCATGGTTATGTGTAATAACGTTTTCGTGTGTTAGCAGCCTCAAAAATATTAGTAACTGTTGCAATTTTAAGCCATGAGAAAAGATGGGGGCTGGAAAGAAATGAGAAGAACTGGCCATAATTGTCAGCTACAGGCAAATAACTGTGCATAAACCACAAGAAAAACAAATGCACCAACCTGAAAGAACTCATGTCTCAAATATCTGCATTTATCTGCATTTTATTTAGCCAGAAAAACTATCTAGCTTTTGCCTGGCATTTTTTCTTATACTTGAAATCATTTGATTACCCTAGATATATCTTAAAATTTGCTCCTCTCAAAGGGCATAAAATAGAGGGGAAAATTCTTTTTTTTTTTTTTTTGAAAACTCTTTACAACCCCATAATTTATAACTAGGGCTAATAAGATACGTATGATGGGAAGCATAATTGAAGTTTGTTTTGTCTCTGTTTTGACAAAGGGTGTCATGTAACTCAGACTGGCTTACAGTTTACCATGTAGCTGAAGCCAGCCTTAAACTCCTGATCTTCCTGTGTTCCCCTCAAAGTGCCAGGATGATAGACGTGCTTCAGTACACCCATCTTCAGTTAGATTTCTCTGTGTGACTCATGATCTCACTCCATAGCTCTGACTACCTCTCTGCTAATACCAGACCAGCCTGGAAGTCACAGGTTCAGCTGCCTCTGCCTCTTGACTGCTTGCTAGGACTAAGGTGAGCACTGTCACACCTGGCCTTCAGTAGGTTCCTTAAACAAAATGATACAGGGAGATGCTCACTCCAGATCCAACTTCAACAACCTCTATACTCTATTGCCAAGAATTTGGGTTCTGAAGAGCACATGTTTTTCTACAAATTTCCAAAGAAATAGTAACTACTCTCATAGTTTGATAAGATTTTTGAAAAATCACATCATGGTAATAATATAACACATACATTCTATATCTATCTATATATATTACTATTCATAATTATATATTAATGCTTATATAACACTATAGAATTCACCATTACAGACTACAGACTTTCCACAAATTTATTTATTTTTATCTTTATTTTAGAAAGAAGAACCCACTGTTCTCACCATCTTCCACTTTACTCAGGATAAGAATCTGAAAACTTTGTTACATCCTACCTTCCCATCCCACCTTATAGAATACAATTCTTCTCTTTTATGATTTTGTTTTATTTTTAAAATTATTTCAAATGTCATTATAAAAATGTTACAAAAAAGCTGCACACTGGTGGCACACACCTTTAATCCCAGCACTTGAGAGGCAGAGGCAGGGGGATTTCTGAGTTCGAGGCCAGCCTGGTCTACAGAGTGAGTTCCAGGACAGCCAGAGCTACACATAGAAACCTTGTCTCAAAAAAAAAACAAAAACAAAAACAAAAACAAAAACAAAAAAATGTTACAAAAAAAAGAATCATGTGCCTAAAGTAACCAAACCCAAAGACTATACAATTTAGTGTATATTTAGTATTAAATTTCCCAGCATTTAGAGTCACCATTTGACATGGAAATTGTGAAGCATCACAATGGATTTTATACTTTCATTATTGAATATATTTTATACATTTATCTATATGGTCGAGTTAGAACTAGAAAAGCAATTAGCTTTACACCCTCTTTCATAGCGCATGTCCTCTGCCTGAATTCACACAGAACATGATTCTTGATAATATGCTTAGCTCTCTAAAATGCTTCCATTTTCTCTCAAGCTATCTCCCAGGTCAAAGGTGCTATGCTGTGGCACTCGGGCTGCTGGTCTACAGCACTTACTGATTAAGCCATTATTTATTCTTCCTTGAACACTCTAAGAGCCATTAAATAGCTCCTAGGAACAACGGGACAATAAAAAGAAGCCACAACTCTGTGCAAATATTTGGACATGGCTATAGCCTTGGCCCCTTCTAATTCATTATCTGCAGAATGCATGAAACATCACTTCCAAACAAAGTAAACCACATTTCCATGACTCGACTTTCAGTAGCTTTCTTTAGGGTTCACTCTGCAGCCTTTAGCAAGAAAACTAAGGTCCGGAAGCATTTCTGCCCACTCTCAAGAGCACCAGCTCCCATCCTCTCTGCCCTACCACGCTGCCTTCGGCCCACTCGCGAGAGCACCAGCTCCCATCCTCTCTGCCCTACCACACTGCCTTCGGCCCACTCGCGAGAGCTCCAGCCCTCATCCTCTCTGCCCTACCACGCTGCCTTCGGCCCACTCGCGAGAGCACCAGTTCCCATCCTCTCTGCCCTACCATGCTACCTGCTGTCAGATACCCAGAGCCCCAAAACATGGCTGTCTTCCACCAGACACTGAACATACTGTGGAGTCTCCTAAGAAAACCTGTTGAATCCCTCTATACCTTATAACCTCTATTCAGTATTCAGGACTTGGCTTAATGAATACTTGCTTCAGGTGTTCACAGTACTCATAGAATGGTAAAATCCACATATCTGTAATTATAAAAACGTTCTGAGTAGCCTGCAAACTTATCAGGGCAGGCAGCTCTTACTCTTTCGCGTCTTACAGCACTGAGAACTGAACCTAGGACGTAGGCTACCTACGCAGGTGAGGACTCTCCCACTGAGCGGCGCCCTTGGCCCTTACTTGTTACCTATATTTTGGTTCCCACCAGAAGCAGCAGCTCTAAGCCATCTCCTTAAATGGAACTGATAGTGTAATTTCTATCTCCTCACTACACGTGTGACATGAGCTAATAGCTCTATGGACCTCAAGTGTGTGCCCTCACTTTCCTTGCACCATTTAAACTTATAGTTACCACAATGCTCCTCAAGGCAAACAGGAAACCAATCAAGGCCAGGCAGAGGCCATCCCATGAATCTGCACTGGAAGCAAAGAGAAGCATAAGAGTCATCCCTCCCATTCGACGACGACATCATTCACAAACAGACATGGAGTTTTCAGAGTGGTGCCCCAGGAATGAAAGTCTAAGTGGCCGAGCAATATGCCTGCTACATACACAATTCTATGTGATCGAGCCATGATTTCAATGGCAGTGGCAGAAGTCTGTGTCTACTTACCAATGTTACTAATGCAGGTTCTGTTCCACCTTCTCTTAATGGGCATCTAATGATAATATATAGCTTAAGTTCTTCTAAGGCTGTGATGGTATGGACTAAAAAGGTCACTGAATCATGAACCTCCCCTGTGTGCTGCTCAAAACAAAGAAAGAGTGCTGATGGTTTTCTTAAATAATTACAAAGCTAAAAGCGCTTTCAAGAAAATTAAAGGTGGATGATTTAGAAACGGCAGGGAGGCAGAAAATTAGTTGTATCTAGAAAGTTTTCTAGTACATGAATAATTTATTCTATTATTACAGTATTAACATAGTATGCTATCAACACAAAAATATTGGTGCCTATCTATCTGTCTGTCTATCTATCTATCTATCTATCTATCTATCTATCTATGCATATACTTGGTCTGTTGGCATGGAGCTGTTTAAAAAAAAGCTTTCAAGAAGTTAAAATTAGTTAGAAAAGTCTACTTAGTATAGCATAATCTCTAGCCATGCTGTTTAAGAGTTAGAGTGTTGTAGGCTATAGCAACTGTGACATTTCACAGGACCTTCAAATAGGTCATAAAAGGTGAAATTTTCAGGGAGGGGGAGAGAAAGAGAGATAGAGAGAGGGAAGAAGAGAGAGAGAGTAATCAGGAAGAAAGGGAAGGGAAAAGGGAAACAGAAAAATAGGGAAGGGCAATAACAAAGAAGGGAAAGCAAATGCGAGGGGGAACGTGGTCATGGAAAATGTTACATGACTGAAGTAAAGGCCCTTGACTAATGATGGCTCATAAACTTAAGCTCGTGGTAATAGTTTTAGAAAGAATCCCAAGATTATAGCTGTAGACATCAAGCAGTAGGGGCTTAAGCCAAAAGTAATCAGGAGAGACAATGCAAGAGTACTATGCAAGGTCTCTGTGTTGCATCTACAACCCATGCATGGCCACCTTGTGTTCTGTAACATGCAAGAAAGCCATGCTTATTAAGATAAGCACACATTAAATCTGTAAGCAGGAACAGACTCTCCAGAGACCTGTTAAGATAATATTTCAATAACTCAAGTGCAGCAATGAAGGCTCACTCTTGAAGGAGGGAAGAAGAGATAATGAAAAAATAAAAAAAGAGAGTAATGTTAAGAAATGCCAAGATTTGGACACATTCTACAATAGAGATAAGTCTCGAGTACATTGCACTAAGTGAAATGTATCAATCACAAAAGACAAGTTGCTCATGATCCCACTTAGATGTGGTAAGGAAATCCATAGAGGAAGGAGGCAGAGTCCTGTTTGCCAAGGGCTCGGTGGAGGGGAAGATGGAAAGCTACCGCTTCATGGGGCCAGTGTCAATATTGCAAGATGAGAAAGTTCCAGAACTGGACATGAGAGTTGTGCAACAACGTGAGTTCATTTGATTCCACCAACTGCATACTTACAAATGATTAACATGTTCAATTATGCTATGTGTGTCATACTAGAATTTAACATGCCAATGCTGTAGTTTGTGCATGACTGTACTTCCAGAACTCTAAAGGCAGAAGCAGGCAGGAAGATCACCTCAAGTTCAAGCCAGACCGGTCTAGTGAGCTTCGGATCACTGAGGGTTACACAGCAGATCCTGTCTCAGTAATTAATTCATTCTAATTTTGAGATGGCAGTTGTCACAATGGGACTAAAGAAGGAATTCTAAGTTGCTCCCAGATCACTGCCATAGCATATGGGTTAAATAGTGCTGTTTATGGGAACACTATAAAGCAACCCATTCTGAAGGAGGGCAGTGAGTACAAAGTGCCAAATATATGACAGGGTCATAGAAGTGGAAACGGTTCCCACACATCTGGAGACCACAGATAAGGCTGTGGACAGAAAAGGAATTATGTTGGTTTTAATTTGGCTGCCTCTATTATGGGGGAATGAGAGCGAGGAACATATAGGTTCACATCAGTGATGACCCTGGTTTTGAAGAGATGTTTTAATAAACATCTTGTTATTTTAAAATGTTTCTCTCACTTCAGGATACGTTGAAATTGGCTGGCCATTTCATGAAAAGCAACTTTTAAAATATAGCTTTATTAAGGCAAAAATCAGCAAGTAAAACTGCATATATAAGGGCTAGGTACGGTGGTATACATCTGTAATCCAAGCATGCAGTAGTCAGAGGAAGGTGGATCATGCATTCAAGGCTAGTATGGGCTAAATAGTGAGACCCTGTCCCAAAAGAAAATTTTTAAATGGCATACAAGGATAACAGATGGTTCATTGTAACTGTTCACACCCACACAAAGAAAAAAATCCAAAGGTTCTTTTAATGAAAAATAGCTGTTCAAATAACTGAGCTGTCTAGACACCTAGAGTGCAGCAGGCAGGGTGTTCATTGGGAACGAGGGTAGGCATATAGTATCTTTGGCAAAGCAAAACCAGAACTGCGATACTCAGAGATCTCCTTCCTTCTCCTCCTTCAATCTATGCCATTGTTTCAACAAACTTGCCACCTCTATACCTTGGACTAACAATTTTTGTGTTGGGGGAAAGAAAGTTGTTAATTCATCCCTCAATCTAAGACCAATATCCTGGATCAGAATCTCACTACTCAACTAGGATACAACCAAGTCTAGCTAAGACAAGACGTTCAAGCCAGCCAGGAATGGTGATGCCTGCCTGTGTTCCCAGATATTCAAGAGGCCGAAGCAGGAAGATGTCAAATTGGAGAACAGCCTGGATCATAGAGTTAATTTAAGGCCATCATAAGCAACTTAGTGGAACCCTGTTTTTAAGAACAATTAGAAAGAGTGCTGGAGAAGTAGCACAGTGGTAGACACTTGCCTAGCTCTCCCTGTGCAGGCTCTCTCAGAGAAGTTGTGCCAGCTACCTGAGACTCCCTGAAGATGAGGAACAAGTCAGTTTTGCCCGGCTCTCTGGGAAGAACAGAGAAGTACTTCCTCAGGGGAAAAAAGACATGGAGAAAGCAGGACAGACAAAAAAAGACACTTAAGTGGACATCTTCATCTCAGGGAGAAAGAAAGAGAATCTTAGCAGACACATAGACCCAGGATTAAGATGTTAGGGAAAATGAATTGAGGTCACATCCAAGCTATTTTTGACTCAACATAGCATCTGTCCTATCTCATATTTCATTAAATATCTTATATAGGAAATATCACTTGCATGTTCTTATTCACAAGCCTGTAGAGCTGGGATTGAAAGTTTCAGTCATAAGATGGAAAATCCAAAGCTAGTGAAGCATCCTTTGCCCATTATCGAATAGTAAGAGAGCAGATGCATACTGAGACTGGAGACCCCAGGGAGTTTAGAGGTCTGGTGGGGATAGGGGTGGGAGCATCCTTGTGGAGACAGGGGAGTGGGGAGGAGGCATGGGATGGGAAACAGTTGGAGGGTAGACCAGGAGGGGAATACAATCTGGAGTTTAAAATAATTAAATAAATAAAAGATAAGAAAAAAAAGAGTGTCTTCCTTGACACCAAGACCTTCTAGGAGTGGGGAGGAGACCAGTGCTTGCCTTGGTTTGCTTGCCACTTCTGAGATAAACACCTTGACCAAAAACGACTTGTGGAGGAAAGGGTTTATTTGATTTATAGTTCACAGTCTATCATAAAAGAGAAGTCAGGAGAAGAACTGAAGGCAGAAAGCTTCTCCAGGCAGGACCTGAAGCCAAGGCCTTGGAGAAGGGTTGCTCACTAGTTTGTGCCCATGACCACCTCAGCTGGCTTTGTGGTACCACTCAGCACCACCTGCTCAGAAGGGCACCACCCACCATAGCCTGGACCTGTCCACATATGTCATTAATCAAGAAAATGCACCAGACTTGCTCACAGGCCAATCTGATGTAGGTATCCTAGCAACTGGGATGACTTCTTCCCAGATAACCCTAGTTTGTGTCAAGTTCACACACAGGCACACACATACACACACACACACACACACACACACACACACACACATACAAACACACACACGCATGCACATACAAACATACACACACATGCATGTGTGTGCACACACACATGCAAATGCAAACACACACACATGCACATGCACATGCACACACACACGCACACACACATGCACATGCACACACACAGAGCCACACATACATGCACACGCAAACACACACACACATGCATGCACACACAGGCACTCACGCACGCACACACACACGCACATGCACACAACACACAGAGTGGGCAGAGTATGTGCAAGTCCTGAGTTTCTCTCCCAGCAGCACATTGGGAGGGGTTTCTCTTGCTATGCACACCGACACTTCACAGCACTGCTACAGGACCATCCCTAGTTCAGAAGAGAAAAGTATGATCTGCCTCTATGGTCATTTCTAATCTCAACATTTATGGTTTTTTTTTCCTATTTTTCAGTCATTGATTCATTTTGAAAAAAAATCCTTTACATGCAAAGATTAATACTTTTTCTCTCTAGCAAAGATTTACCATCTAATTAACTTCTAAAAATAATGTGCTCACAGCATCAATCTTATTACTCAGAAGTGTGGCTTCTTTTTCCTTTTCACTGATGTTTTTAAATAAAAGAGATTGGATTCATCTTTAAGAACTAATAATAAAGCCAAACATGGTGGTACACACCAGCTTGCTGAGTCAGGAAGACTGCTATAAATTTGAGGCCAGCCTGGACTATAGAATTAATCTCTGCATAAAAAAAACATAAAGCAAAAAACTTAATAATGATTATTATAATAAATTCAAGCTGGAGAGATAGCTTACTGGATAAAGCACTTGGTCACAAGTGAGATGATTAGGGGTCAGGTCCACACAATAGATGCTAAAGACAGGCAGGCATGGTATCTGCCTGTGACCCCAGTGTACTGGAGACCCCCAGAGCAAGCTGGCTAGCTATACTAGCATCGTCAGTGAGCACAGGGCTCAGTGTGTCACCTTGCTTTAGTAAATATGATAGAGAATGACTGAAGAAAACCTCTGATGTCATTCTCAGGCATCCACATGCACACACACTCATGTAAACATGTACACCCACACACATGAGAACATACACATGCATGTGCATGCCAAACATCAATTTTTTAATTTAAAGTTTTAATCAAATTTTTGCAAAAGTGTAAAGAAGATAGTAATACTATGGTCAATATTTCAAATCTGGGGCAAGGTTTAGATGTAATAGTTAAAAGAAGGAAAGGCAAGACAGGCACAGATGAAATGCTTTCATTTCAGAGAAAGAAAGAAAGAAAGAAAGAAAGAAAGAAAGAAAGAAAGAAAGAAAGAAAGAAAGAAAGAAAGAAAGGAAGGAAGGAAGGAAGGAAGGAAGGGAGGAAGAAAATTATTAAATAAAAATGTAGGAAGCCATACTAGAATTTAAACCAAAACTGATTAACTGTTGCTTTGCCATCACGCTATGGCGTTGACTTAGAAACACAGTGAGCATTGAAAACTAAACCAATCTGGTACATATTACTTCCAAGTTCCAGCTGTCAGGTGCATCTATCTAAGAACTCAGGAACAGGAAGTTACAGGGACATGATATCCAATGGATGGCAGGCACCTTTAGCACTGATCTGCCCCAATGCCACTTTTAACATTTTGGGTCAAATTTAGTTTTCCATCCATCTTTATTTTGAACCTACACAGGACTGCACTGGAAAAAATATTCCATTTTTAAAAGGAAGAAAGGAGAAAAATATTTGTCATTCTTAAAGTTGCTGAGCACTCTCATTTTTTGAAGCTATGAGGAAAAATAATATGTGGGCATATAATTAATGCTGTCATGACTGAGAGCTTTTCCATTTGCAATGGTCCTTAGAAAGGATGATAAAAGATCGAGGGAACACATCTACTGAGTTGAGATTTATGATAAGGGAAAGAATAAAAATAAGAGATAAAACCAACCAGGACAGTGTGTTTTCCTCCAAAACTCATCTCTATAGTCCACAGAAAACACACATGGAATATTGAAGAAGAGAACTCAGAGTAGGAAAAAAATAAGAACAAATAGATTAGGATAATTGGGTAAAATCACATTAACTTAAGATAAGAATAAAGAAGAACCTATAGAAAGAAACACATGAGCATGTATCATGTGGCTATACATTAAAGTCTGTGAAAGCCAACTGTCCTGGAAAAAAAATGCAGCCTTTCATTATGAAGTGTTTTCTACACTTGGTGTTGAATAGCAATGGAAAACACACAGCAGACAGCATTCTTAAAAACCGCCATTTTGTGACCATACTGTTTCATTTAAGATGGATAGGTCATCCATGAATATTTATCTAGATTTATTTACTTACTTAGTGTATAGGTGTGCACGAGTGTGTGCATGCACACGACATGCACGAAAGAGGACACAGAGGGCAAAAGGGGCACTGGATCCCCTGCTTATAGTTTTATTCACAATGGAGGACACCTGGAAGTAATTTTAAAAACAATTACCATAAATTTACAAAGTCCAACTTGAAACTATAACCATACATTTTTGGTAACCAAATAAATGTTAATTCTAAGCCACAAATTGTTGTATTCGAATGAGCTGGGGTGTAGCCTCCAGCATCTGCCCTGTGAGCTAAACCAGACACAAAAGCACATGGAATGCTTCTCTGAGAACACTGCTCATCAGCTGAGTCATGGCAGTAGAACATGTCTGTCTGGGTTCAGCAGGTACATGCAAATTATTTCATATCACTAGACACCAAGGAGATGAAGATCAAAAGCCCAAGGAGAAACCACAAGATGCCCATCAGGATGGCTACTGCCAAAAAGACAAAAGTAGATAGAAACAGATCATGAACTAGTCCAGCCACGATAGGACATAATATGGAGGTTCCTCAAACAACTGAACATAACACTGATAGACTGGAAGAGTACCTCAGTAGGAGAGCCTTCGGCATGATCACGGGCCTGTGTCCAACTGCCAGCACTACAGAAAACCGTGAAGTAATAATCAAAACACAGATGTCTCAGGATCCAGTATTCCTACTGAGTATCTACAAAGTGAGGTCAGTCTGTCAAAAAGATAGCTACGCTCCATGTTCACAATACCAACGTGTGGGAACAAGCTGAATACCATAGACAGATGCATGAAGAAAATGTGGTGTATGTGTGTGTGTGTGTGTGTGTGTGCGTGTGCATGTGTGTGTGTGTGTGCATGTGTGTGTGTGTACATGTAGGTAGATGTATACATGTACATGTGTGTAAACACACTGAAATACTGCTACTCTAACAAGATGGATGGACTTAGAGGATGCTGGGCTACACGAAACAAGCCAAACACATAAAGACAGAAGTTACATGTTCTCATTTATACAGGGAATTTCAAAAGGTCAAACTGTTAGAAGCTGAAAACAGAACTGGTTACTAGAGCAAAAAAGTAGTAGGAGAAATGTAGTTGTTAGGCCAAGATTATGTATTTTCAACCATGCAAGCTCGGGGGGTAATGTACAATATAATGATTATAATTAATACCTCTCTCATTTACTTGAAGTTTGCCAAGGGCAAATCCTACATATTATCCATCTTACATATTCATGTTAATTTGACTGGGATAATCATTTCCCAATGTGCACATATGTCAAATCCTCATATTGTATAGTAGAAATATTTATAATCTTATGTATCAACTTTATATCTCTAAATAGAGATTAAATGTCCTGGATGTAATCAGGAAATTAAGACCAGTGGCAGAGTAAGGGTATGCTAAGCTGCTAGGTGCTGTGTTCATGGAGAAAAAAGTAAGGATGGAGATGCAGAGGGTTTTCCAAAAGAGAAGAATCTAGAATTAGGTCATGAGAGATGAATAAGATTTTACTAACAACAGAAAAGAGCAGAGGTCATCCCAAGGTCTGGAAGAGAATGGAAAGTAACTTGAAAAGGCTCACTAGAAATGGGATGGATGGTGGGGGAAATGTGGGGATGTATGAAAAAAAAATCATAATAGGCTTGTGCTATGCCAGGGGTAAGGTCCCCCGTGATAGATTACAGAGAACGAAAGCTGGAGGAAGATCTGGTGGGGGGGTGCAGAGCATCTTGGATTCCTCTCCTTCTACACACATTACAAACCTTCAAAGACAAGCTCAGCTTCTCATTATCTTTAAAACACATTTTGTCTCCTGTGAGAATCCAGACCAAAATATATAAATAGATATACATGCATATGCAGGTATATATATATGGCTTTATTTTACAAAAGGATTTGTATATATATTTTTGATGGAATTCTTACAAGTAACACAGTTACTGTAACAACAGTGGCACTTGCCAAGTAGCCAAGAACTCAAGGAATATGAATCACGTCTGCTAAGGAGAGAAATCTGGGATATTTACAAATAAGTTGTTGAAGGTAGAAAAACAAAAGTTACTTAACTTAGGAGGTATGATTTCCATAAGATGAATATTACCTTAGCACAGATCAGTAAGGATGAACCAAAAAAAAAACTATCAATATTATTAATACTCATCTTCTGTAACAATGAAAAATATGAATTTTTAAATGAATGTATATCATATATAACTTTGCTTCTTCCTTCCCTCCTTTCTTCCTTTTTTCTTCTTCTGTCCCTCCTCACCCTATCTCTTTTGTTTATGTTTTATTGAGATAAAGTTTGATGTAGCCCAGGTTGCCCTCCAACTCCTTTATAGCCAAGGCTTACCTCGTATTCCTGATTCTCCTGTCTTAGCCTCCTGAGTGCTAGAAACACAAGTGTCTACCACTATATCAGCTTTCCTCTTTAGTCTTTTAAAAGAAAAAAAAAAAGACAATTACGTGGCTTCCAAACTAAAGTAGCACATGGCTCCAAATTCAAAATTGGCTTTTTTTTTTAATTTAACTCAGAAAAAGGGAAGAACACATTGGAAGTAAAGCACGAAGCCCAGAAGACTTGGCAGAAGGTGAAAAGCCAGTAAGTATGGATGGGTGGTATGACAGATGCTGAGCTGTGCGGCACGCCAGGTCTTTGCCTTAGACGTCACAGACTCTCTACCCTGTGCTTGTAAACACGCTCCATAGTTTTCTGTTCAACTACTCGTTTCAGAGATCTGGTTCCGTGAGGACACTTTAGCTATGCAAACTCACCAGCCAAAAAGAGATCCCCGGAAAAGCCTCTGAAAGGAAATAAGTCATCAAGAAGTTCAATACAACATTAAGACTAGACACAAAACACTCTGGGCATTTTTATGTGAGGACCTACCATGTATACACTTTCAGGCTGCTTATTTAGATCTACATGTGTATTGATATGCCTGCAGATATTATATGTGCTTTATCTAGAAAAACTTTTTGGCACCTCCAGAAAATAAAATCTCAATGATATTTTTGAATTGATGAAACTTTTTTTTTATCACTTGAAGCCCAGACTCGAAATAGCCTTAAAATAAAAATGACAAGTGATATTTTTGCCTTTAAAGAAGAAAGCACAGTTTAATATAAGACTCTTTAAAAAAAAAACTTTTTTTTAAAAGATTTTTATTTATTTATTATATGTAAGTACACTGTAGCTGTCTTCAGACACTCTAGAAGAGGGCGTCAGTTCTCATTACGGATGGTTGTGAGCCACCATGTAGTTGCTGGGATTTGAACTCAGGACCTTTAAGTAAGAGCAGTCAGTGCTCTTAACCACTGAGCCATCTCCCCAGCCCTAATATAAGCCTCTTAAATCTCCATTTTTATCATGACATGACCATTTTGGGAATTCTGATGTTAAATTTCCTTTAGAAGGTGATTCCAACAAACCCCACTATCAAGAACATAGTTGTTAGGTCAGCTGCAATGCAGAGGAGAGTGCACATGGTGGGAGCTAGCTATAGGACAGGCAAATTGTCACCTTCTGGCTTCTGCATAGTGCCCGCTGCCTGGGAACAAATAAGACATGACAGCACACGCAGTCAGATGCTCGCAAAGAAAGCTCAGTTCTTCAGATAGAATCAAGGATGGCCAGAAAGCATTGAGATGGTGAACTACAGGGAATTAAACTTTAAAGAGCACATGGGACCAGATGGGAGCTGGCAGATTGAGCCATTCCTCATTAGACAAACAGTATTAAGCATTTTAGCCATCTCTAAAAATGTACTCAATGGCTGCATTTTAAAATAATTCAGGTCAGTAATGAGGAATCTTAATAAGCAAAAAAATATAATTAAAATTAGTGTGTGCTATGGGCTCACCTAAACACTGAGAAATGAGATTGGACAGATTGCTCAAAGAATAAGTGTTCTCCAAGCAAACATTAGGATCTGAGCTCTAATCCCAGGTACCCACAAAACCAGCCAGGGCCCCATGGCAGCCACTTGTTATCAGAATCACCATGAGCTGGAGCCACAAACAGGGGCTTCCCAGAGACACAAACAGGGGCTTCCCAGAGCAAGCTGGCAAGGTAGGCTAGCCAAAGTGGTGTGCTCTGGGTTTAACTGAAAGACCTTGCTTCAACGTACAAGATGAAAACTGATCAAGAGAGACAACAGATGTCAACCTGGGGCCTACACACACACACACACACAGGTTCCTATTCACATGCAAACACACAAAAGGGAAAAGAAAAAAATAAAATAAATGAATTTGGTTACAGGTTCTATAAGAACATGTATGTAATGTCATTCTTAGAAAAAAAATTCTATTAAATGAAGTATTATTTTCTTCATGTATAATTTTCTTCATTTAAAATATCATTCCCAACTATATCTCAGTCATATACAAACCTTCTCTTTTTCCTAGGTTTAAAATAGGATTTCTAATGGTATCCAAAATTGTATTTCTTAAAACTGAAAACTGATCTCCAGGATTCTTTACAAAGGATTAAACTCTTACAACTCAAAATTGGGATACTAAGATAGCTTTGTTTCTAAATGGCTACTCTTTTTATAACTAAGACATTGATTAGTTTTTCAAGCCATCCTCTGGAAAAAAATTTTAAAGTATATCAAATAGAAATAAAACACCTATTTCATAAGAATAAAAAGTAGACTTAAATGATATACTTAAATTTGGGAGTATGTTTATAATAGAAATAATAAATCCCTATTTATACGGTTCTTCTAAAAAATTCAAAATGCTGAAACATTTTTCCAAAACTATTCTGGTAAAAATGTTGATTAGGACCAACCAGGACCTATGTCAGCCTGTCCCATCAGAGTAGTTGAGAGTGGAGCTTGTTATGTTGTCTCACTGATTCCTTGATGAGGCTTACAAAGCAGATAAGAGCTAGGAAGCCCAGGATTCATATCCTGGGAGGTACTGCCAAGGGAGAAATCTTTCCTGCCGATCGATGCCTATGGGGGCAGATACTTAGAGTTCCATGTATATATAATGAAGCCCTCATGGCAAGATGTGGGTGGTCCCAGTGAGCACTGTATCAGTCTGGTTCTGCAAGCAAAGCGTTCAAAGAAGCCAGTCCTCACTGCCATCACCTGAGGACAACCGTCTGGTTTCTTCTGAGGGCTCAGGGATGCTCCAAGGTATATCCTTGGCCTTGTGGATATTACCACTCTCTATAGAGAGGTCTGTCTGGGGACGTTTGCCGTTTGTCATTCTAGAACACAGGGTGATTCCAGAGGAAAAATAGGGACTATGATTTATAGCCTTTCAATCAAAGGCATAGAGATAGACACAAATGAAGAAAGAGGCATCAGACTTTCCACTGCCTGTAGTCCTCCTATGGGTCCAGATAAGATAAAAAAACAACATCAAACAAACAAACAATCATTAAAAAAAAAGAAGTTTCTCCATGCTGGTCTCTGAAGGAGCAACATGATTTTAAATTAGCATTTGTCAACAGTCACATTGAGAGTGGTATGTACTGAAGCTGTGGCATAATGAATAGAGGGTCACAGGAATATTCATAAATCAGAGCGGAGGGAGACCAGTTTAGGGGTCTTGCACTGGTCCATTCAAGCACAATGTGACATGTCCATGAGCTTAGGGCTGACGGTAGACATGGAAAGGTGGCTTTTGTTGTGATTCTCGCTCAGAAGTACTCTACATTCTAGAATCCTGAAGATTCTTCTGCTGTGTGGCACTGACCTGGGCTTCCACCTAGGCTCTACATCTTCAGGAGAGAGACTTTCCACTTATTTGAGCTTCAGACATGAATGATTCACACCTCTAATTCCATGAGAATGTATAGTGATATATCTAAGATGTTTAAAGTGCTGGAGGAGAAATAGTAACAGGAAAAGAGCAAGCAAGAAAATAAAACATGATGATAGCAGGCCTTCCTAGGAGTTATATGTGGGCTAGAGGAGGGGGTCATAGCTGATTAGCAAGCAACTAACAGGTTCTGGGAAACACTGAGGCTAGGGTTCCAGTTCCATACTCACGGGTGAACACTGGGCTCTGATGATTAGTTCCAAACTCAAGAGCACACAGAAAGCCTTAATTAAACTTTGTGGCACACTAAACAAAACAAAAAACTAGTAAATACAGAAATAGATATGTAAGGAAGAATGAGGGTCTGACAGGGTGGAAGGGAAATGAGGAGGGTGGGGGAGTAACCAAAATGCATTATACGCATATGTAAAAATATTAAATAACAAACCCCTTTCATAATAACTAAATAAAAATCAAGCATTAAGACGACTCAGGGACCCTTGTTTGCTTTTATAAGCCAAGCTGCTGTACATCTCTGCACCTGGCTAGGTTCTTTCCTGATATGGAAGGGCAGCTTGGGGCTCACTTTCCCCAGAGTCTCATTGGAGCCAGAGTGACTCCTCATATTTTTAGAAGTAGAGGTCAGAAGAGACCAACCGTAGAGAGAGCATTCTCTCAAATGTAAGATGGCGCCTGTATCCTGGCTCCTGAACACACACATACTTAAGAGGAGAGATGAGGTTCAAGTGTCCACTAGTGGGCGGCTCACAGTGGAAAGGAACACATGGTTAACAGAGTACTGTAAAGACACATGAGCCCAGGGGTCTTAAAGAGAAAAGAAACATCCATTTTCCCCCACCTCTGTACAGGTCAAGCTTTGGCATATGCATGTATGTGCATGTGCATACATACCTGTGGGCAAAATTATTGTACACATACAATAAAAATAAATTTTTAAAAAGAAGATGAGTCCTGTGTGTTATAATCAACCAAATAGCAAATTCCAGATTCAACATAAACCCTAAATTAGTATACTAAAGATGACTCTCTACCATGTGACTTTAAAAATATTTTAGCTAATTCTTTGAGAACTTCATATATTATATTTTTATTACATTTACCCCCTTCTGTACCCACCGTTTATTCTCTTCCAATGATTGCTCTTCTTCCCATCTCCCTGGCATGGAATCTGTGTTTGAAAGTGTGTAGCAATGCCATACACACTGACTATGGCTCCTTTGTTGACTTAGCAGCTTCACATAAGAGATTTACACTATCGTTGCTTTAGACAGTGCTATTCGCACTGTCTAAAGTAGATGAAAAAGATAAGCAAGATAAGTGTCTGTCAGTTACCAGACAAATGAAATGTGGGGGGCACACATGCACACAGACACACATAGATACACACATACACATACATGAGCACATACACATACATACACTACACACACACATATGCATATACACACTACCCACATATACACACACACAAATATCATCCAGTCTTACAGAGTAAGAAGTCCATTAGAGCCCAGAATACAACATGGACACTCTGTCAAGTGAAACTGACAGTCATAAAGAATGGTTCAATTCCTCTTAGTGAGATCAAGGTGAAAAAGTTCATGGCGACAAGAATCAGCATGAGGTCAACAAGGCAGGTAGAAGAGTGAGTGGGGGGTTGCTGTTTAATGGATAAAGAGTGTCAGTTTCAGAATAAATGAATAACCTAGAGATGGACGATCCAAAGAGGTGGCAATGGATGTCCAAGAATGGGACATACTTAGTGCCATGGTCTGTGCTCAGGATGGCTCCTTTATCTGAAGTTTTCTTCACTCTGGTTTCAGTTGCCGTCAATTAACCACTTTTGCAAAACATCAGGTGGAAAATACGAGAGATAAGTAACTATCACATTTTAAGTTTCCATTCTGAGTATAAGCAATGAAACCGTGCTGCCCAAGTCATGAATTATCCCACTGCCTGTGATGAATAAGTCACCCTCCTGATATGTGATTTGGTGCCTACATGTGTAATCAAAGCAATGTTGCGATATCACAGTTCACGTGTTAAAATGATGCTTACACATACCTTAATACCCCCTATCTACCCCTACCTCATTCCCTCACTATACTCCATCACAAAGCCAGTGAATCGGCACACACAACTACAAGAAGATAACCAGAAGGGGAGACATCTTGAGAAAAGAACAAGCACATCCATGTAACCTTTACCCTTACTGGACCGTTTGCTACAACTGCTCATTTTACTACTATTTATTTTCGACAAATCTTGCATTATTCCTAGTTTATAAGTTGAACTTCACCATATATAGATACAAAGAGAAGAATTATGTTGTGTGTGTCAAAATGCCATAGGGAAAACCACTGTTAAGTATAACTAATGGATATAATAAAATAACCTCTAAAAGAGAATCTTTCTCTTTGTAGATCCAGCCCCTGGCGTGAAGCAAACATGCCCAGATGTCAGGCTGCATTCACCAACTTTTCCCAGGAATGCTCTTCTCACACAGACTAAATGAAGCCAGCCACTAAGCAGAATTCCCTACTTAAGAAGGCCCTCTCACATGAGGGGATGCAGACAGCTCCTCAACGGGCCCTTTCTCATTGTCTCTGAAAGTTGTCATATATTTTATGACTCAAATGCTCATTTCAAAAAGAACAGATAGAGTCATCGGTGTAAAATGTTTGTAGGCCGGCAGAAGCGGACAGACAATGGTACCAAGGGAGATATCTGTGCTATTTAAATTGAGGAAATAAAGGCAGTTTATTGTCATTATCCACGTTATCCACGTTATCCACTATGGGCAAATAAATGCAATAAAAGAAATAGTTTTGTAGTTGGGCTAAGCAGGTTTCCCACAAGAATTCTATCTGATGTGCACCCACCTCCACCCTCACATTCTCATAGGTTTGTTTAGGCATATTAATTCTCACCTGGAAATGACAGGTTTCTACCTGATGCCAAAATAAAATTTGTTAGGCTGAACGGGAGAGAAACTGCCAGAGTGCTACAAATAGGGGCCATTCTCCCACACATGCCCCAAGCCTCGACGTATGTAACACAAGCACCCTGCCACTGACTCCCTGCCTTCTTTTCAGCCATTTGTAATCTTCTGTCAGAATGCACAGATGGCTTTCTTGCTATCTAAGAACATGAGCAGATTTCCCTGTAGGAGACTCATTTATTTTAATAATAAACTAACAACTAAAAAGACTAAAAAGACTTGTGCAACAAGTAATTGTTTATACTTTAATATTTTGTATGCCTTAAATATGTACAACTTCTGTTTTTAAAGATTTCCTTATTTTATGTCTATGAATACACTGTAGCTATCTTCATGCACATCAGAAGAGGGCATCAGATCCCATTACAAATGGTTGTGAGCCACCATGTGGTTGCTGGGATTTGAACTCAGGATCATGGGAACAGCAGTCAGTGCTCTCAAGTGCTGACTTTCCAACTCAATATATACAACTTTTAAAATACATTTACTCTTTTAAATTTTAATTCATCTATACATAACGTACTTGGGTCAAAGTAGGGGGGGGACTTTTTGGTAAGTCCCCTCTTACTGGAATGGCCTCTCTTGTGGGACCGGCTACATTGCATCAGGATTGCTTGTGAGAAAATATTCAGAGCAAGTTGGAAAATATGCCCGTAAAGTATAGTATCATTTTATCTGATTAGCTGAACCCAATTATGATTTTTCCTAGTTATGCCATATTAACTTGATCACAAGTCATACATATATTAGACATACTGGACATACATGCTTATAATTACTATGTACTAGCTTGATAAGTTCTCAGTCTAGCTGAAGGAAACAAGTCTTGCTTAGATAAATTTATTGTGCTCCTAAACGGTAATTCTTGAACTTTTAAAAGGTATTAGTATAGCAGAGAACCTTCTTGAAATGAGACTTACTGGTGGCCAGGACCTATAGAAATCCATAAAGTACAGGACTCAATGCCTGAATTTGTGCATGTGAAACATCTTTAGGTTTTGACTTGTAGGCAGAGTCCAGAGAGACTCTAATCTCACTGCGCCTGTGTTTGCGGCTATCAGCTCTGAGACCGGTTTCAAAGAGTTCAATTTAAATTGTGTGTGTGTGTGTCTGTCTGTCTGTATGTCTGTGTTTCTGTATGTGTTTTATGTGTCTGTGTCTACATGTATGTTTCGGTCTGTGTATGTGTATCTGTCTGTGTGTGTCTCTGTGTGTATTGTGTTTCTGTGTGTCTCTCTGTGTGTATGTCTGTGTGTCTGTGTTTGTGTATGTGCACATGTGTTTGTGACTGAGTGTGTGTTTCTGTGTGTGTATCTGTGTGTATGTGTGTGTATGTCTGTGTCTTTGTGTGTATGAGTATCTTTCTGTGCATCCATGTGTCTGTGCATGTTTGTATGTACGTTTCTGCATTGTGTGTGTCTGTGTATGTTCATATGTGGATGTGTTCATATGTGGTGTATATGCACATGTGGGTGCATGCATATGGAAGGCAGAGGCAGAGGCTAGCTTTGGGTTTGGAGAGGGACTGTTCATCAACCTGTTCACCTTCTATATTTATTTTATTTTCCGAGTCAGGATCCCCCATTGGTCTAGAACTCATGGAGCAGCATAGATAGGGAACTGCCTGTCTACAGAGCATTTGCTCCGTACATCATTTCCTTGCATAGTCGCCAGGGCTTATGTGACGGTCCTCATGTTCGCATGGCAAGCACTTTAGCGTCTGAGACATATTTCCAGCCTAGATTAATAAAGTATTAGAATCATTATCATACCAACCAACTGCTCAAGCATGACTATGGACAGATAGAAGAATCTAGGTATGGAGATATTAAGCATTACAAGTTACCCAAAGCCACAGTTACTATAATGCTGAGCCAGGGACTTTGTTAATTCCAGGATTCCTGATCACTTTACAAAGAGCAATATTCCTCTTGAAATACAGTAAGCCCAACTGGTCATGATGCGGACAACTATAAACTATTCTGAGAAATTAGCTCTTGAAACCTACTGTAAGATAGACAGTGTGCTGCTGTAGGGCAGTCCAGTCTTATTCATTGTTTGAGTGGGAGTTAGATAACTGCCCAGTTCTTTTTATCATCAAGTCATAGAAGTTACTTGCAATGCTTAAATTATAACAATTTATATTTCCTCCTGTTAAGTTTTCTAATTTTAGCATGTTCCCACTGTTCACATCAACCTACATTTAGAATTAGGAATTTTCTCATGAAATTATGTATTCAAAGCCATTGAGGCTGCTCAACAGATAAATATACTCAATGACCTGAGTTTGATCCCTAGGACCCACAGAGGGACAAGAACAAACCAAGTCCTGCAAGTTGTGTACTGACCTCTACCTGTACACTATGACATACTCAGACAAGTTCTCAAGTGAATATATGCAATTTAAAATTATCCGTGCTTCTAAGATTTTTTAACAATCAAAAATTTGGCTGCAATGTTCATACTTCATAGACTGCTGAAGGGGACCCAGTGAAGGACAGAGCTCTGAATTTGTAGATCCACGTTATAAATTCTCCCATGCCCCTCCCTAGCTCACCACCCAGAGCCAGTGTCATCAGCTTCAACAACAGGACCGCATGCCAGCCCCTGAGATAAAGGCAGCAATATGACCAGCTTATCAAGCCAGGGAAATGTTAATGGCCCCAGAGTCTTGCTGCTTTCAGAAAGGTGACTATAGAGGAAAACAACTCACAGAGATAAACAAGTGGAAAGGGGAACCTCAAAGGAGGGGACATTGTTCTCACGCAGACATAGTTTTCAGCATTCAAAACTGGGAAACTAGAATCATTTCTTACAGAGTGATGATATAGAAGATGGTGCACATTGAAAATGGAAGACTCACAGCTGAAGAGATGGCTCAGCAGCAGAGAGCATAAACTGCTCTTGTAGAAGACCTGAATGGTGCTTAGCAACCACGTCAGATGGCTCACATCACCTGTAACTCCAGTTCTGGGGCATCCAGTGTCCTTTTCTGGATTCTGATGGCAACACCTGCACTCACAGTGTACAGACTGCCCACATAAACACATGCACATAATTTTAAAAACTAAAAAAGATCCATTTTGTCTCTTTAGTCTACCCCATTGGTGATGACTACTAATAATTTGGCATTTTTAAAATTTGAATATCTTTATCTTGAAGGTGGTATTTTTATAGATCCTACCAACTGTTAAATAGTTTCACTATCTACCTAAACACACACACACACACACACACCACCTTTAAATATATCTCTCCATTAAACTAATTTTCTAAAAGTTTTTCAAGAAATTCACCTCTAATATTTTCATCATCTAACTCTCAAACTACCATGCATACAATCTGAAATCACATTCTAGGCATGACTGTGGCTCCTCTCACTGAACAGCCAATATCTCCCCAGTTATAAATACAGTTTTATAGGACAGAGCAAGTCCACACAGTAGAACTGAGAATCTACGTCATAAACACATAGACTCAGTCTAACTACAGGAAGCTATAGGGCCAGAAAGTGGTGGAACAAAGACCTGCCCAGATCCAATCATGATCCTGCATCTTAACCCCTGTTCTGTGTGGATTCCCCCATTATTCTGTTGCTGCCAGTCACATTTCAAATAATGAAAATCTGAGTTATCATCTAACTCACCTTCCTGTGTGGAGCACCACTATAGATGAGTGAACAATATTGTAAAGGTTTTTTTTCTCAACCTTGACCCCAAACA
The DNA here is from genome assembly GCF_008632895.1 of Mastomys coucha. Taxonomy (NCBI): domain Eukaryota; kingdom Metazoa; phylum Chordata; class Mammalia; order Rodentia; family Muridae; genus Mastomys; species Mastomys coucha. The sequence goes on along the minus strand of NW_022196903.1, from coordinate 135,165,432 downwards.
TGCTGTGTGTCAGTCAATTCTTCGTCATGGATATTTCAGGAAATGTTTTAAACCTTCTGTTTGTGTATGCCTGTGTGTAGGTATGCGTACATGAGCACAGTACCCACAGGTGCTAGAAGGAGGAGTCGTCAACCCTGTAGCTGGAGTTCCGGGTGGTTGTGAGCCACCTGATGTGGGGGGTTGCAGCCCTATCCTGCGCATTTTAGCAAAACTAAGTCGACAAAGCATTAGGTTGGTACCATACTCCTGATTCATAACAATGAAAAACACCACACCCTGTCCAATATGAAAAAATTATCCTCAGCTGATAATTAATGTAATACCTAAACATGGAGGAAGCACAATAGCAGATTCCAGCTCTTGACTTGCATTTCTTCTACAGTGGTTATAATTATAGAATTTGGTACTTTGAATTCAAGAGGATGACAAGGCTTTTCTGATCTGCTTTTCTGATCTGCTTATATTATGACAACTAGTGTTTAAATTGGGTCAAAACACTTCAGGTGTAAGCTGTAAAGTCAATGCCATTGCATCGCAAAATACCTCACTGCTTGAAGTGGTCAAAGGGGTTGCTCCTGAAAAAAGAAATGCCTTTCAACTTTGATGCAGAAATATCCTTGTAGAATATTCTGTATTGTAGCTACTCTCTACCTCACTTTTTTTTTTAAAGAAAAAAAAGTTTTATCTATATCTTGCAAGTATGAACCTATAAACTATAAAAACTACCTTTATGAGGAAAGGTTATGAAATAGTCTGCCACTCAACACTTAAAAAA
>NW_022196903.1:135147956-135164528 GCF_008632895.1 Mastomys coucha | reverse complement strand
GGTGTGTTTACTTAAATCTCTTCTCCCAGGACCTTTGAACCGGACAGGAAAGGCAGGTTCCTGTCCTACTCAGAACAATTTTATAGAGCTGTGAAGTATAAGCTTCTCTCATATCAACACACCAGATGGATATGACACACCCATAACTGAGATTTACAACAGCATTGATTTGAAAGGTCTGGAGGTCTCCCTAGGGAGGATATACTAGAATTTGAGAGCAGCTCCATGCTTGAATGAAGCCTACAGGGCCCTTCCCAGGAAAGCCATGGTTATAGCCATCATGAAGAACTGACCTGGGATGCAAAGTGAATTTCACCACTGACAGCACCGATGAACCTTGATAATAGTATTTTAAGAGCACTTGTAATTTAAAGCATCAAGTCTCAAGCCTTCCTTTTCCAGTTTCACTTTCAGTCTATCCATTTAGGCCTTTCCTTTTAGTTATAAACTTGTCAAATTGGCACAGGTGAGAAAGGTCCAGCAGCTAGAGGTACTTGCTGCCAAGCTTGATGACATGAGTTCAGTCCCCAAGATTCATAGGATGGAAGGTCAAAATGGAGTCCTGTAAGTTGTTCTCTGATGACAACTGGGGCATGAACACTCACAGAGAAAACAAACTGCCATAAAAGTTTTGAACTTACTTGTCAATTTGTTTCTTTTTGTGTAATAAGGAGGTGGTACACGCAAAGAAAAAGTCTGGCCATTATAACATGCTATAGACATCGATGCTGGTGGAAATCCTTGCCGAATGAGGAGAAAATGGGAAAACGGAATTTTACTTGAATTCCAAGGCCCAAACAAATTTATGTGAAGATCCTTCTGCCTGCCAGTTTTCATTATCCTAGCTGCCATATATAAATCATCAGGGGCTAGGCAGGAAAGCTCAGCTATCTCCCCATTTTTATCTAAGCCAAACAAGAACAGAATGTCCAAAGTACCAAAGCACAACACAGACAAATGGTGTTAACTCGTGTGAAGATCTTCAGAGCTCTGGCTGACGAAGACTGTAAACCTGCAAGTGATTTTACTGACAAGGAGAAAGGAGGAAGGAAAGAAACGAAGGCAGCCTTCATAAGCATCAAGGTCCTTCTGCTGGCTAGTGGGTGGTCACCAGGTATGCGGTGAGTTATACCGTCTTAACTCCTGCCCGCTCACCGCAGTTTGACACTGAGTTAGTTTAGAATTGATCTAGACAAGTAGATACTGGAAAAGCCTATAAGTTACTTCAATGCAAAAAGGATGATAGTCACATGCTACTTTGCTTCAGTCAAACCAGGTCAACACTCCCGTGCCATTCTGCATGCCCCATTTTCAGAATTCCTTGCCACTCAAGGGGAGGGAATGAGAAAGTTGTAGAAATGCCAGAGGCAGAAATTTAGTACCTCTCACAGCAATGATTGGGCAGATTAACCAAGAATATTCATGAGAGAGCAGACACTTGACTCTCTCTTTAATTGTCATTCAAGGTTAAGACAGATGGTCAATGAAGCTTTTCAGGAAGCCAAACAAACTATATAGATAAACAAAATTCTACTATTGTATGTAAGGTCAGGTCAAGAGAAATACTGAGAGCAATGGAGACTTGCCACAAGGAAAATGTCATTTGGACAAAGAACAGATACACCATTGTGTTCAGAGAGCTGGCTAGTATTGTTATTGATGCCATGCTCACAGCCATCTGTGCACATGTATATACACGCACACACACGCACGCATGCGTGCACACACACACACACATATACACCACTAATACTCTCTCACATACACATTTTTAAAAGACATACCAGAGTAAGAATACCTCAAGAGAAAAATCGAAATACAATCTACTTGACAATTGCCTAAGGTTAATTTGGGGAGCTGCATAGATTACCTCAATTAAAAAATTAATTTATTCAATGGTCATATAGCCCGGCATTCACTGTTCTAGATTAAGAACCTTGGCCATGTACTTTTCAAATACAATGAACTTTATGGGACTTACTCATAGTCTCATGGCAAAGCTGAGGTCTACAATGGCCCGTCATCTCTCTCCTTGGAAGACTAAATTACCCAGCATCTATTCACCAAGATTTGGGGCCCTGTAGCATCTCATCTCAGAGGACAGCTGTTGTGGTTTGATGCTGTTATTGTACTTTTGAAACATAGTTATCATATGTAGCCCAGGCTGGCCGAAAGTCCCTAGGTAGCTAAACATGAGCTTGAACTCCTGATCATTCCAGCTCTACTTCCAAATGCTGGAACTTACACATAACTGCATATAACATGGCAAACTTTTAGGGAGAAGTCTCTATATCTACTGAAATGACTTGCCTATGGTGAAGTTATGGATGAAATAGTTCTGAAGGGCCAGGTACAACCACCACAGGGAGGGTATGGAGTGCACTCAGCCAATGTATTAAAATGCACTTTGTGAAAAAATGAAGTAGACAACCATCAAGACGACAAGATTGCATGAGATTGCAAGAGTAACACACAGAGAGAAGCATCCAACCCAAACAAGCACCAACTCCCTCTCTCACCCAAAAACTAAACAAGCAGAGTGCATGTTATTTCTCAGAGAGTCCTCACTAGTTTCCAGTGGACCCATATTTTTTATCTTTTTTTAATTGGTTATTTTATTTATTTACATTTCAGATGTTATACCCCTTCCCAGTTTTCCCTCCACAAATCCCCTATCCCCTCCACACTCCCCCTGCTTCTCTGAGGGTGCTCCCCCACCCACACACCCACTCCCACTTCACCGCCCTGGCATTCCCCTATGCTAGGGCATCAAGCCTCCACAGGAAGGCCTCTCCTCCCATTGATGCTAACAAGGCCTTCCTCTTGTACATATGCAACTGGAACCATGAGTCCCTCCATGTGTACTCTTAGGTTGGTGGTTTAGTCCCTGGGAGCTTTGGGGATTCGGGTTGGTTGATATTGTTATTCCTATGGGGTTGCAAACTCCTTCACCTCTGGACTGAGCACAGGGACCCGGTTTGTAAAGTGTTAGTACCCTTTATGCCTTCTGCCGTTGATTTTTGACTGACCCTGCCAAGGAAACTGCTTACTTTATCTTCGTCGTCTTTTCTTCCCACCCCTCCACCCACTAGTATCTCCAGAGATCTTCAACATGTCCAACAGGAGCTCTTCCGTTAATACCCACTTTGCTGCTCTGGGTCACTGTTACCAAAATTATGCTTTAACTATCCCCATCACTCTCCTTTAAGAAAACAACTTAACATTCTGACATTCTGTGTACACAGAACCATGCCCAGATCCCTCAGCCCAATCAGAGGACACTCCATTTTTCATCCATCACCCCCCCTCATCTGTTCCATCCTTTAAAATTTCCCATCACCCACCCCTCTTGTCTCCGAGACAGAGTAAGGCTATCTGTCCCACAAGTCTTTCATGGAACATAGAATGTGACCCACACCTGGCATCCAGCTCTCTCACCCTCAAACCTTTCGCTCCTTCCTCCCTCACATCCTCTGGGCTTGCTGCCCAGAGGAGAAATATAAAGACGCATTCCTTTACACGTGCATTCTTCATATTGCACCAAACTGTCGAGAGCCCATGCACTATTCGCATAAACATATGAAAAAGTCAGGCATAAATTTCAAAGAGAAGGAAGGACAGAATTTTACCAGAAATCTATGTTAAGAGAGTGATGGTATTCCAGCATTAAATTTAGCTATGACCTTTCTAGAAGGCAGCGTTCTCATGACCGTATGTCAGAGCTTTTATCACTGGGCATTTGTTAATGCTGGGACATTGACTATAAACTCGGGGAGCGAGAGGTGCAAAGGCGATTTCTGAACCCTGCTCTCTTCAAGGCCCTTCCTGGCATGTCATGTGCAGTTTACAGATGTTCTGGAATAAAAACGCAAACAGAGAAAGGTTTTCAAGAAATATTCCCACAATCCAGAGATTTCCAGTTGCAACATCAGAGCCAACCATGCTAAAGATGACTTTCCCACTAGAAGAATTTATTAGTGTGCCTTGCCACTTTAGTCTTCCTCACAGTTTAAGTCCCCAGTGGAAATTAATAACTTGACATCTGGATTGATAAGTTATAGCTTTATGATTAGTGTGCCTTGGCGAGGGATAAGCTCTGTTTTATGGAAAAATTGCATCTCTGACCCGTAATGATGAGATCTGGAGTCCAGCCAAATGCTAGCTCCAGTGCCAGCCCCTCTTCCCACAGCATACGCTCAGAGAGGAAACGCCTGCTAGTGCCTCCTACCTTAACTCTGGCTTTTTCTAGCACAATCAGCTCCCCATAACCGTCCTCAAATAAACAAACAAACAAAAAGCCAGAAGTAGGAAGCCGGAGAGCCTGCTCAGTAGTTAAGAGCATGCACTGGTCTTCCAAAGAAAACAAGTTCGGTTCCCAGCACCTAAGCTGGATGTGTCACAAACATCTTTACATCCAGCTCCCAGGGAAGACATGCACTTATGTGTGTGCACATACCCACATACATGTATACATGAAGAACACATCAACTGGCTATATCACATGTTCAGCCCAGAAAACATGCATATAAATAGCATGCACAAGAAGGCTGTGTTTAGGAATATATATGTATATTTATATACATGTACGCATCTAACAACAATAAATGTAAAAAGAGGCCATGAATTTTTTTTGTTTTGGTTTGGTTTTTTGGGGGGTTTTTGTTTTCTGTTGTTTGTTTGTTTTTTTTTTCAAGACAGGGTTTCTCCGTGTATCCCTGGCTGTCCTGGAACTCACTCTGTAGACCAGGCTGGCCTCGAACTCAGAAATCTTCCTGCCTCTGCCTCCCAAGTGCTGGGATGAAAGGTGTGCGCCACCACCACCCAGGGAGGCCATGAATTTAAAAGAGAGCAAGGAAGGCTATGTGGAAGACTCTGGATGGATGAAAGGCAAGCAAGAAATGATGTTATTATAATGTAATCTCAAAGAAGAATTAAAGTAAATATAAGTGTAAAACGGATCTTAAAACTAAATCAAACAAACAAAAATTCCAAAAGTATGTAAAATGCTTGAATAGGTCTGGGATTTTTAGTTCTGGGTTTGGGGTGATTTGGTTTCTGTGGTTTTCTGTTAACCACCTCTTGTTCTATTACATCAGTTTCTGAAAGCATTTTAAGAAATATCACTGAGATTTTGTCTGAGTGGGTCTAATGCACTTAAATGTGTGACTACAGAAATGAATGTTTCTCTAAAAAGGCCTGTGGAATAATTGTGACTGTGGAGATCATTATTAACACATCATATATATGCATGGCTTTATTTCCCTATTCATGTATTTAAACCAGAATCAGCAAACAGAAATGGACAAAGTCACGTTTCAGGCACTAATGCAGGAACAGCTGTCAGAACCCTCACGAGCAAAACTGAAACTCATCTACGTGCGTTCAGTATAATTCAGACAGAACAAAAATTAAATATAGGAATTCCTAATGCCTGCATATGGCTTAGCTCTATGGCCTCGGAAATCCATTTCTGGAGCTTCATGTTGGAGCAACCAAGTTTATAAGAAACCACTGGTCTCTCCTACCTTGTGGGTCAAGAGGCAGGAGTTTATTTTCCAACACTTTTGACCCATATTGAGTGTGATACGACCATTCAGAAGCACATCCATCCACAGGTGCTGTTTGTAAATCTCCGTTGTCAAACAACCAGTAGATATTCTTAATCCAGTTCACTAAACAAAAGACAGCGTAGGCCTTTCTAAACTTGAAGAGTAGACAGCCATTCCCAGCCTTGACAGGTCAGCTTAGAGCATATTCATTCAACCTTTCCAGTGACCAGTGCCATAGGTGTTTGGGTCTGACTTTTGTTCTACCTTCTTTGGTAGTAACACTCTTCACATTATAATGAAAGTGAGGCTAGCTCCACCTATTCTTTGCTGAAAACCCCTGGTTGGGGCTCAGTGGAAGGAATACTTACAATTATGGTACTTAGGCACATGGATCCAGGCAAATTCTCTGCAAATCATGGAGTCTCTGACCTTTTTCCTACCCTCACTGATGACCTTCCCAGCATCATTGATGCTCATTCCCTTAGGCAGGTACAGGGAAGAAGTCTGATACTGCCTTATCTTCTCTAAGATTCTGGCCCACAAATTGACTTTCCTCTCTCCCTGAAACCTCATTATCTACCACAGTAAGGAAGACTGGTGAATGTAACCACGTTTGTCATAGGGGTTGATGCCTCGCTAGTGAACTTACATTCAAAGAAAACCATTTATAAGTGACGTTTCACTCCCAGGGTCTATTCATTCCCCTTAATACTCATTCGTTATGAGTGGAAATCATGCACAGTCTCCCCTACCTCCCTGCCTCTTATGCTCTATGAAGAATATGGCTGTCTGAACTTTATTGAGCTAGAAGGTGAAACACACTCCATTTTCCCCATGAGCACACAAGTGATTCCTAACATCTAGCCCCCTACCTAGCAATCTGTCTACTGTAGGTTCATACCAGCAGCCCTTCAGCATGATGGGAAATGTCCCTTTGTCCCTGCAACTTCTATGGCATCGGATCTCCTCTAGAGAAAGTCTCCACCCTCTTATGATGAAGGCTGCACAGTGTGCAGAAGGCTTCCTCCCTCACTTTGCCACCGTGCATCTCCTCCACTGTTGCAGAAATGAGAACCAGAGGGTTTCCTAGGAGCAGGCGAAGGGACACAGACCACAGCAGACTCTCACCACTGCCAAGGCCAACTGAAAATAACCACCGCAGACTAGACTGACCAATCATTCAACAAGTGGAAAAATCTGCAAGAAAAGCAGCCTGAGGAGACAATCCTGTAAAGGCTAGTTTACAAAGAGTGTTCTGAAGAACAGTATATGGATAAATTGTCATTACCTTTCCCTGATGGCCCTGAGCAAAGCAAAGCTACACTGATTAGGCTTAACAGATATTATGCATTAGGAAATAATGGTACTCAGGGTAAACAAGAAGTTGTATGATTTATCTCATATTATGCCCACAGTATATTCAACTATTACAAACTAAGGTAAAACTATGTTCTTTGGAACTATAATAACTTGCTACATAGACAATTTAATAAATTACAAGGCAATTTAGTGGGTTTCAATATGTGTAAGAACTATTTTCAGGTATTACTTCTATAATGGGCCTTTGGTGTTAGAAGCTTGCTTTCAGTTGGCCTACAGAACTTGATGGTAAGGCCCTATTGCTGAAGACATCCCACTCTGAATCACAGGACAGAGAGACAAAGCTGGTACTGACCTGGAAGGCTCTATGCATACCATTCAGGGAGGAAAGTCATGAGCTTTCTTAACACCTGTAAACCCTGTGAACTAAAAGTTAGCAGTGTGTCTTGAGAGGTATATCTGCTGGTTCAATAATGGCACAAAAATGGGAGTAACTAACCACTTTCAGATTGAATTTGAAGTAGGCTCCACAAGATGGAACTCATGCCTGATACTGTTGTCATGGCCAAAAACCTGTAGTGGGCTAGGTCACAGAGCCTAGGGGAGGACCTAGTAATAAATGCCCCCCCCAGGTCTTATTTTTATTCCTGTCTGTGAGTACCTCAGAGAGGCTTCTTTTTACAGTAGATAGAGATGAACACAAAGACCCACACCTGGTCAACACGCAGAGCATAAGGGACTATGGAGTACTCATTCCTAAATGAAACATCTATATTCCACCCCATACTCCCAAGGCTTGGGGGTCAACACTGAAGGAGGGGGAAGAGTTTAAGAGCCAGAAGTAGTGGATACCTGTACAACACAATATTTGCAAGACATATTTGCAAGCAACACCACTGCTCACGTGACCTCCCAGCAGCTACATCTGCATTCTCAAGAACCGCACACAATCAAGCCAGCCAAAATCCCAGGCTGGGTGGAAAAAGCACTCATGAAGTCTCACCTCCATCAGAACATCCATTGGCAATTGATAGCTGGTTGGGGACAGTCGGTTCTTTTCAGAGATGCAGTCCCTAAGGTCCATTCTTAGACAGGCAGGTAGCCATAACTGGAGTCAGTGGACTTTTAAAAAAGAACACATGAAGCTATCAATTCTGAAAAGAGATTCGTCTTTCAAAATAAAATATGGCTTATAATATCAGCCAGAGCCTGGATCAACTCAAAAGCAAAGATCATGTGGGGTTACATGACACAATCGGATCACAATGGCATCATCATCCATCCGGTGACTAAGTTGAAGGGCTCAATCAACTTCGTAAGTTCCTCTCCATCCCTCAACCTTCTCCTTTGAAACACCTGTGCCAGCTTCCTCTGTTCCTGTCTGACTCCATTCCTGTCCTTTTGGTGATATAAGCTTCAAATCATTGGCTGTAACAGCACATTGATCAACTTATGTGAAACTGTGTGTTTTCCAAGATCGGTGAGAAGGTGAGCATAACTAAGTGAACTTGGCTCTTCTTACATTGGATCAATGCAAGGATAAGAGACTGTTTTCATCTTCTAAGAAAGAGATCTTTCTTCTTCCCATTTGTGTAACCTCAAAATCTTACACTTGGCTACACTATTCTTATAATACAGATAAAATCACTTACATTCAAATAGTGTGCAGACATATACATTTTAAGACTTTGGCCTGTCACAATCTAGCATTTCTATCCAACATTGGTATAATAACTTGCTATTTAGTCTTTGTGATGGCTTTATGAACTAGGTTTACAAGTCGGAAAAATGGGCACAAAAGAAGTAACTTATAGGCTAATCTGCAAAGGGTTTTAAGTTCACAAACTATTTTCATTTTGAGTTCTGTGATTTTTGTTTTTAGACACCAGGTCTCATATATTCCAGGCCAGTCCAAAATGCACTATATTTCTTATGCTGGCATGGAACTCCTGATACTCCTGTCTGCATTTCTCAAGTGCTGGGATTAGAGGTATATGGCATGATATTTAGCTCTCATAAACCACTGTGTGTGTGCCCACACATATGCACACATTGCCTGCACATGAGTTTTCAATTTTTTTTCCTCTAATACTAAGCCTTCTCAGAGTTAAGTTTAAGACTATTCAAGTCAGGCTGCAAAAGTCAGACTGATCATAGAATGAAAGTGGACATAAGTTTATATCCCTGTATCCCTCATCCAAGACAACTTGATTGCTCCTTAAAACACTGCAATGATTTATAACCCACTAGAAAGCCAGACTATTTGGTGGGAAGATACAGGAATATGCACTTAAATGTTTTTTTCAAATGATTTTTCATTTATGCTACATTTTGACAATCATAAATACCTCAACTTAAAAACATACAAAATAATGAGGAATTACATAAATGATGCCAGACAATCCTCTAACATACTTTAAGATTACCTATATAAATCGGTGAGTCGTTGGTGTTCAGTTATAGATCATGAACCACATTTTGCTTCGCTATGCATGAGAGTGATATAACAATAAATAACAATGGAAGAGTTTCAGGGAGGGAGATAAGAATGCAAGCATACTGAAGTATTCAGAAGGCAGCCAACACAGTCAGGTAGAGCCTGGGATGGAGGGACTTAGACACCATCAAGTAGAGTCTGGGATGAAGGACTTACACATACTTGTTGACATTTTTAATGCATTCTAGCAACACTAGAAGCTCAAGTTCACATAAAATTGCCATTAAGTGCATTCATAAGCCAATATAACAAACTGGCTCAAGAATAGCAATCTATGTCTGGGAAGTCCATTCAAGAAGGCTCACCAATGTGTTCTGGTCAAAAGATACCCTCAGCCAGTGCATATCTTGAATTCTGGTCCAGCATCCAGCAAGGAGTTTCTCTCTCTGCGCCAATATCATGAACCCAAAAGACAGCACAAGAACTACGTTTAAAGAATTAACCACTTGATTCTGATTACCTTTTTTTTTCTTGCCTAGGCAAACTTTAGTGTGAGTTGTGTGCACTTATTTTTATGAGCTTGCATTTCTGACTGACACTTTGTGTTTGAGATAACTCACTTATCAGTATTCACTCCTATCTCTCTCCAACATTCCCAGCCAAATTCTCACGCTTCGAACTAGGACCAGTTAAGAGCTGGAAGAAGCTTCACTGTGCACATTTAAAGGCTGTAATTCTCCAGAAGGGTTCAGAAGAGCCAGCCCAACTGTGATTCAAGTAAGAAGGAATGAAGAGATTGACACCACGTGCTACCACTGAATAAATGTACTGGGAAATGAGACCTGTCTAGAAAAGTGATGGCAATTACAGGAAAAACAAAACCCCAAGAGTAAAGCTAGTCGCTATCTGAAACAAGACACATTCAGCTCTGTCCCTGTTAGAAGCCTTGCTTCTAAGTACTGTATTAAAATGTCTAACAAATTCACAACTGGCTTGACCATAATCTGATGACGTATAACAAAGTTAAGTGTAAAACTGACCTCTCAATTTATTGGTTATTTTTCAATAGAAAACTTTTTTTTTCATTTTGTAAAATATTCAAAGAACTCAACTTTGAAAGTTGTCATTAACAGATATTGAATCTACTGAGATAATTGCCAGCTACAGAAAGAGAAAACAATCACCATTAAATTGTCAGACCTTCTTCCTAAATGTTCTATTAAGTTTATCTGAGGGTCACAAAAGTCTAAATAACATAGTCGAAACAAATCTTATTTCAAATGAAAAGACATCTTTACTAAGTATTAAAACTGGACAGCAAAATGTTCTTTATTTAGCTGAAAAAGAAATTTTTTTTGAGACAGGGTTTCTCTGTGTAGCCCTGGCTGTCCTGGAACTCACTCTGTAGACCAGGCTGGCCTTGAACTCAGAAATTCACCTGCCTCTGCCTCCCAAGTGCTGGGATTAAAGGTGAGTGCCACCACTGCCCAGCTGAAAATTTTTATAGGAATCATACCTTTGCAATACTGGTGTTTAACAGAATTTGACTTGTTAAAAAATTTTTCAAGTCAAATTCTGTTAAACACCAGTATTGCAAAGGTATGATTCCTATATAAACCAACCAACCTTTCTTTCCCTTTTCCTTTCCTTTCCTTTCTTTTCTTCCTCCATCCCTCCCTCCCTCCCTCCTCCTCCTCCCTTCCCTCCTTCTCTTTCTCCCCTTCCATCTTTCTCTCTCTCCCCCTCTCTCTCAGTCTCTCTGTGTGTCTGTGTCTGTCTGTGTCTCTCTCTGTGTGTCTCTCTCTGTGTCTCTGTCTCTCTCTCTCTCTGTCTCTCTGTCTCTGTCTCTCTCTCTCTCTCTCTCTCTCTCTCTCTCTCCTATCACACATTATAACTCAGGCTGGCTCTGACCTCATAATCCTTCCACTCCAGTGCCACGATGGCTATGGTTACTAACTCTTAGTGATCTTGCAGCACAGCAAGTTCAGGTCTCATACTCATGTCAGGTAGCTGTCAATCACCTGTAACTCCAGTTCAAGAAGACCCAACATCCTCTACTGGTTTCCAAGGGTGCCTACACTCATGTGAGTGTACATGCACACATACACACTTTATTTAAAGACAAAACTAAAACCAAAATAAAACATTGAAACAACAGTGATCTCGAGGGTGGATTTAGAGAATCTTCAGTTGTCAGTGACCTAAAAATAAATAAAACACATGCTGAACATAAAATTTCCCACTAATGAGGGTTCAAGGGAATTCCCTTTATGGGAAACATCACAGAAAATTTTAAAAATATTTTATTATTTTTATCTTCTGTGTATGGGTGTCAGCACGTGCATGATAGGAAATGAACACAGATCCCAGCGAGAGCAGCCCTAGCTCTTAACCCTTGAGTCATCTTTCCAGCTCCATACAAGACATTTTTTAAAAAACAACAACAACAAAAAATGCCAACATCACATCAAATTTGTATGTTCTCAGACTTATCCATAGCCATTTTTCTTTGCTTTAAACATTTTAGACTCTACCCCAATCTCAAGGGACTGGGGGGAGTAAATATCTTATTTAACGGATATTTCTTTTCCATCCACATATCCTGCCAGCCAGCACCTACAAAGAGCAAGGCGCTCAGCCAAAATGTTCTAAGGGAAATGTTATGGGTAAGATGGGGAGGCTGAGAACCTGATTTCTCTTCTAATGAAAACTGTTGAGGTCTGATATTGCCTCTAGTTTCTTTCATTCCAAGTCTTAGAACGAAAATACTCCACGAGGCATAGGTGACTCAGTTGGCTCTCTCCTCCCAAAGTCTGGGGTCCCTGCTACGGAGACTGGACCCCAAAATACTAACCCCACAATCAGGGGAGGGGGTTGTGGCATACCACAAAGCTGAGTGTGGTGTCCTAAGGACTGCTGTTTTGATCCTCTGAAATCCTTTGGATCAAAACAAACAAGAATACTAGTTTATCTATTTACTTATCCCCGTCACTTTTGAAGGGTGGTAAGCACTCCACAAATTTGTCAGAAGACAAAATACCCACCCCAAGCCTCTCTGTGATGTCAAACTTCCACTAGGTTTATCAAAGTAAATTGTATAGACCTGGAGAGTAGAAATACTTGCCACAGTCTTTGCATAAATAAATGTGCCTTACGATGACCTCAGGAGAGGGAAACAATTTATTAAAATCCTTTTAACCCCAGACCACAAGCTTCTTGCATAAAATCACTCCAGTGATTTTACCTGTCAATCACCTGTCACCACAGTCAATATTACCTGTGGAGGACAGAAAGGCATTCCTTACATTTTTAGATGTCTGTGAGAAAAAGGAATCTATTGGTATTGGGTAAAAAAGGACATTTAAAAAAAAATAAAGATGGAAGGAGGGAGGGAGGGTGTGTGTGTGTGTGTGTGTGTGTGTGTGTGTGTGTGTGTATGTGTGTGTGTGTATGTGTGTAAAAGAGAGAGGGGGTGAGAGATAGAGACACAAAGAGACAGAAACAGACAGAAAAATAAGATGAGTAGGGAGAAATTCTAAAAGGAACAAATAAATAGCCCTAACTAGGGAAAGGAGAAAATGACTAGCTACATTTAAATGTAAACTATTTCAAACAGTGAATGTCTATCACACTGCATATTCTTTGGGCAGCTCCCTCATGTCTAAAGTCAGCTTTACTGTAGTGAACCTATATATCCACATTACTTCTTTCCATCCATATTTGCCCACCTGTATAATATGATTATACTAGCTTTGAAATTTTATTAATGATTTCCAGAATGATGTGTGAAAAATCTAGGTTATTTATCTTTAATACTCAATGTAGAGGTAAAATAATATGCCTTCACTCAAGTGGATATCTATGCCATATTCAGATAAAAGCCATTGCCCATGGAATACATGCATTACTTTAAAATAAATTGTATAAATCTATATTTATAGATATAGATGTGAGAAATCATGTCATGTATGAAAAGTATTTTTTCATTAATTATCCAGTCAATGTTGAGCTCCATCTAGAATTAATGAATCCATGGAGTATGATGGTAACTGACTTGTGGCACTCTGAGGTTTCTTTACCATGGAGCTCCAGGCGTCTGTGTACAGGACAGAGCCTCCGTTTCCAGCTCCTGTTTCCCACTGATGTCTGTAGAAGCACAGGTGGCAGGTGACTAGATGTTCACAGATGACATTAGCAGGTGACTGGATGCTCACAGATGACACTAGCAGGTGACTGGATGTTCACAGATGACACTAGCAGGTGACTGGATGTTCACAGATGACACTAGCAGGTGACTAGATGTTCACAGATGACATTAGCAGGTGACTGGATGCTCACAGATGACACTAACAGGTGACTGGATGCTCACAGATGACACTAACAGGTGACTGGATGCTCACAGATGACACTAACAGGTGACTGGATGCTCACAGATGACATTAGCAGGTTTGCCCCTTTCACAGCTGATGTGAGAAAAGACAACATCCTACCTTACACATGCCTTACAAACTTTCATTGCCAAAGCGTACACACTGATCACCCAGAACATGTGACATGGAGGCAGATGTAATTCTCGCCACAAGGAAAGCCAGGAAAGACAGACCTCAGCTAACTCTGATAGTGTCACGAGTCAGATGTCCACTCTTCCCTAAACACTGCTGAACTTCCCCAGGTTAAAAGAACTATGCCTGCATTTTCAAATACTGACGAAAACACAAAGTGAAGAGAACGGCAACCATAGAGTTGCCAACGGCTTGAGTGGGACAAGTGGCGTAATCAAAATTCTGCTGGATCCAGAAGTGCAGTCCGTGACGTGTGAACCTATGTGTGCTGGAAGCATAAGTGCGGTCCGTGACGTGTGAACCTATGTGTGTTTCCCTTACGTAAAGAGGTAATGTCAACATGCATGTATTTCCTCCTGCTGAAAATGTAAAGCTGCAGTGACCAATACGGTGGCCATCAGCCATAGTGTTGCCTGAATCATAAGCAGGGAGCTAGAACAAACTGAAATTGCCTTTAGTGTAAAACACACCTTGGATATTTAGCTCACTACAAGCTAATGGTAATGTGTCTCCACTTTCTCCTTGACTACCTGCTGCGTAGTCTCTAAATTTTATTTTCACTTTAGTCCTTTTATGTAAGTTCTGAGAATGCAAAGCTAAATATGTTTTTTTTCCATGAGTTTATTTACTTATTTATTCATTTTACGCAACTGACTGGAACAGATGCTGAGAACCACAGCTAAATCTGTGTTTTACTTCTACTAGATATATAAGGTGCTCACCTAGGAGGCCGGCAGGACTGCTTTCATCAAAGCCACTGGGTGACACTGTTCTCCACAAAACTGACACAACCAAGTCAATTTCTCGGCAGGGCAAAAACGACACATGTCCAGGGTGTACACATGCAAGTGTGCACACATGCCTACACATGTAAATACACACAAGCTTGACAGCCAACGAAGTGTATCTCCTTCAGACCACTCATTGTCTCAGGGTGAAAGGCTTGGTAAGCCTTTGACGTTCGTCGCTCAATGTGGGACTTGCAGATTTGACAATTCAAGTGATCATTCATAGGTCCCCTATTGGTAACACAGCTAGGATGAAATCAGCCATGCAAGAGGAGGTTAGTTTGGGGATTTTCTTGAAAGGCTTTCTGTCCTTAAAAATCATAAGGCCCCTCATAAGCTCCCTTAATATCACATGTGCTTACATTTTTACAGCTTCTGAAGGAGCCCGGGTGAGCTAATTTAGGGGAACACAAATAGCTGTTTTCACTTACAAAGAGGGTTTTATGGCTTCTATGGTCATTTTGTGTGGGTTGAGTTTGAAAATCCTGAACATCTTTCAATCAATTTCTTTAAAAACAAACAAACAAACAAAACAACCAAATAGCTATGTCTAAGTGGCCACTCGAGACCTCGGTGGGGTAAGACGATGATTCTGCAGTTAGACTTTGCAATGAGGTAAACATTCACGGGGTGGGCCAAAGCTAACAGTAAGTAGCACACTCCTACCCCAGGGGCTGTCTGGTATTCATCATTTCATTTCAATAGCGTAAGAAGTTTTGTGTTATTTTTACTTCTAATGTACAGTCTTCTAAACTGGATTGGTGATCCAGGCTTGGTTCCATAGTTAAAATCACAAACGATGTCTAGGCTTGGCACTATCCGTCACAGTCCCTTCCTGACTGTGTCCCAGGCAGCCAGAGCTAGCTGATGGACCTTCAATTCAGCATTCCCTCCATGCCCTTCCCTCTGAAATCACACTAACTCAGATCCTCTAACCACAGCCTAGCCCTGTGTGGAGTATCATTCAACATCGTTGTGTGCAGCCATGAACTCTCTAAAGATCCAAGAATGTGTTCTTTTAACACATAGTGTGTCCTATGTACAGTAGTATTTTATCTTTACTTCAAAACCTACTGTCAATACACACTAATTCCATTCTAAAGAAACACTTTGCATTTCCAAAGGTAAAGACATTTAAAACATTTATGTTTAACATTTCAGTGCTGAAGAATTTCCATTTACCTGACAGTATGGCAACCTTACATAAAAGCAAAACATGAAATTTTGCATAAAAATTCAGGAAACAAATGAATGGGTCCTAGATCCTGATGTAAAACCTGCTCTAAGGTACCATCTACATTCCCTAAGCTATTTCTTTCTTCTTAGCTTTCTGTGATAGGGTCTCATGAAACTCAGCTATCCTCAACCTTTGTATGAAGTTGAAATCTGCTCTCCCGCTGCAACCTCCCAGGTGCTGAGATTGGCAGGTGTGGGACTCCATGTTCCACTTCCCCCATGGATTCCCCCAGTGCTCATTCACACCTTTACTGGGATTTCCCGTTAGGCAGACACTTTATCTCCCAAGTGGTACTCTGGAGAGACATGCGCTGTACCTTCTCCATGTGTACAGTTTTGACACAAGTGTACAATTTTACCACGATATTTAGCCCAAGGCTTGGTGCACAAATGTGTTGACAAGAGAGTTGGTGGATTGACTGACCCAAGGCCTATCTGGATCACATTAGCTGACAGGAGTGTTTCCTCTTAAAACAGTACTATATACAGGGTAAATAGTATGATCAATTCATTTTTTTGACAATTATCCACCTGTGAACAACCCACATCAGCACCTCTTTTAGACTCTCACCCATGGGGATAAAAATCTGTGTATTTTATGTTGTAAACAGCACAAACTTACATGCTTAGCCCAGAGTTAAAGCGATGATCAAAGGTGGCCTTACTTAAAAAAAAAAAAA
>NW_022196903.1:135142508-135147940 GCF_008632895.1 Mastomys coucha | reverse complement strand
AAAAAAAAAAAAAAAAAAAAAAGACAGTAATCTGTAAAAAATACTTCCAGTAAAAATATCCTCAACAACAAAAAGTCTATAAAGGCCATTGTTTACTATCATAGGAAGATAGGAAGGAACAGAAAGGTATTGGTTCACTGGAAAATTAACAACCTTAACAACACATTTAAAACATGAGAACACAGAGAGTTGGGGACTCTCTGGGGTTCTCCAGAATTATTTGCTAGGACTTCACTAGACAGATGAATGTGGAGTGCAGGCACAAGTGGTGGTTTCAGTCAGCATGCAGAGCTTCTAGAAAATATGATTACTAAATATCACACAGAAAAAGGGAAGGAGGAAGATGCCATGGGTCAGAGATCCACAGGAACTAAGAAGCAATCCATCACAAGTGTGTGTGTGTGTGTGTGTGTGTGTGTGTGTGTGTGTGTGTGTGTGTGTAGGCATCTGTCCGCAATGCTAAAGAAACATAGCTAGTAGCCCAGTGCAAATGTTTCAGCTTGTCAATGTCTCTCCAGACACCATGCAACACAATAGTGGCATTGATCCGGTGTGCTCATGCCCGTGTTCTCTGAAAAACACAACTTTCACCCCAACCCCCCAACAAACTCACTCCTTTAAAGGAATCAAATAATGGGAGTTTTCAATGAAGTCCACATAAACTCTTGCAAGCTGTGGCCAGCACGAACCATGTTCATTAAAGAAATTTTAAAATAGAAGTGGGCTTAGTGGCTTGATACCTGCATACCCCCGATACAAGAAGGATTTTTAACACAGAAAGCTCAGTGTGGCAAGGGCTTCAGGTATCTAGGAGCCTGCAGCAATGATTCTCAGAGCTAAATCTCTGAATGGAATCACAACAAATTCACACAAACGTCACAACAGATAGAATGTGTGTTTTCCATGCCACTGTCCCTCATCCAGCCCGAGTGCACCCCCTCCCCCAGGCGTTTCCAGATGTATTTCATACACAGAGTCCCTGTTCTGGTTGTTTATTTAATTAACATGACAGCCCGGCACACACTGTTTCTTTCAGTTCTACAGTTAAACTTTTTACACTTTAGACTCAAGACAGAAAGAGTAAAGTGACTGTTTTCACTCCTTCCAACCTCTGGAAATTTATATAGATTCTCTGACTATTTCTGTCAGTTAAAATGGTCCTTTGGTATGCTTTAAATATCAGTATTCACAAAGTAAAAAAAAAAAAAAAAAAAAAAAAAAAAGTCACGGGAAAACAAAACATTATTTTCCCCACTTTTCCCAGGAGAATAAGAAAACCTTGTTTTGCCTTTTCAGAGGTTGGCATTAATTAATTTTAATTCTGTCACCAAGCCATAATCAATATTTCTGTTTCTATCATTATAAGCTGAGGAATAATAATGAAATATGATAGAAGGCACAATTTAAAGAGCCACATTTCTTAAATGTGTTCAATGTAAGAAACATCAAAGTACATTTAGAAATGTAAAGTGTGCTACACTCTGTATATTCGGAAACAGGATATGCCTTTATCCATGATAGACACCTTGGCCAGCACACATGAGGTCCCAGGTTCAATTCCCAACATCAACAAAACATTTCTGCCATTTTAAATACGGAAGTACTACTAAGACTGCCTGCAGGACTGTATGATGGATCAATGAGTGGGTAAAGACACTTGTCACCAAGCCTGACAACCAGAGAGAGAGATTCCCAGGGCCTACATGGTAGAAGGGTGAGCTAAGTCCTGCAGGTTGTCCTCTGACCCCCAAACACACATGCTAGAGTGAGCATGTATGCATGAGCTCATGCTTACATACACACATGGAATTGAAAAAGTCTCAAAAATTATTTGAGAAGAAATATTTCCGTGCTTTGTACTGGAAAAGCTATCAAATTTGCTTTAAAGTAATGGCATTTAAGAAAGCCCGCCATATGCCCACCCGCCAGTGAGCACCAATAAAAATCATTATCTTTTATTTTTTATTGTTTGCATGGGGGGGGTTGGAGGCACTTTAAAATATCCTTTTCACCCCAGTGGTTAACAACTTGACCCTCTCTGCTACCAAAGTTATATTCCAATACAAGTGCATTCACATAGGCTAGTGATTTTCAGTGGAGCCCTTAAGAGAGTGTAGCTTTTGCTTTAGTAAGGCAAACAATGTATCATGTACATTTCTGACTGCCTTTGTGTCTACCACAAAGTCATTAATGTGGATAAAAGCACTCGTGGGGAGAGCTGGATAACTTCTGCTTTTTCCCTCTGAAACCCTATATTTAACATATTAAATCCTTAACACGTAAGTAAAATAAAATTACATTTGGTTTGGAATCCATTAGAAATGAATGGACAAGCTGGACTCAGTAATTTCAGAGAAGAGAATGTCCAATAGTGTTCTTTGAGGCATATAAGAGAACGGGCATGCCTCAAGTATTTTCCAAAAGTTGAGAGTTGCAGAACTACCTTTCTGTTGAAAATAGAGCTTATTTGGCACAATTGTTCAATAAATGCTAGGCACCTCTGCATATTGGATGTTGGCATGGGTGCAGAATCAAGTTGACAAGGTTGTAGCTACTGTCAGATGTAAGAATTCACTTCCAGAGGACATATACACCTTAGCAATCTCTAGTCTTCCAGACCATCAGCCTAAAATGTGGAACTTAGCGCACACATCTAAGAACCTAGGCTCAGTCTTGAGGGTTGGCAAGGCTGGGCAACAAAGATGCTGTTGATTTTGCTCGTCATTAGATGACACTTTCCGTTGCCTTCGGACATACCTGGTGCCTCCCCGGATTCTCTGACCAAAAACTAGACCTGCATTTCCTTTCTTTGCTGCAAATTATCTGTGTTACAAACTCAGTTTTATAGGGTATATATAATTCTAGACTTCAGAGAAGGAAAGAGAAGACAAACGGAAGGAGGGTCTTAAGAGAATTTCAGCAAATATCCTTCTGTGCCTCTTTAGACAGCGAGGAGAGAGAATTCACAAGCACTGGTCACTGTCCCCCACAAAGTGAAGAGAAATGCCCCAACTCTCTCATCTTTAAATTCCACAATGAGCAACAGCTATGTCAGTCGGTCAGTCGGTTCTTAGGAAACTTCTGTCTTTTGTGCCTTCCAGCACTATTTAAAACTCACTGGTTGCCTACAAGAACCGCCCTGTTCAGAAAAGAACTAATCAAACAGCACTCGGGGAAGTGGTAGATGTTCATTTTATACTTATGTTCATTCTGGACTTCGTCAAGTATGCAAATGAGCACCGTACCCTTTGCCCTCTTAATCAGAAGTTTGCTTCCTTGTGATAAAAAAGATAAGCCATTTACTATACAGCTCCCAACCTTCTCACAGAGTTCGGCCAACGTATAAGCTGTCACCTCACCCTATCTCAGAAGAATCTCCTCCAGGTCGGCACCACCCAGGACCCACAATTGTATGCAGCAACAGCTTAAATGGGTCATCTATAAAAACTAGGCTTCAAGGGTCCAGCTGCTGCTGCACACACCCAGGGCCTCATGACATCCTGAATGAGAGCTTCTTGATTTACAACCTTCTTCATCAACACAGCCTTGAAGAAAAAATCCCAAAGAAAATGATCAGGAGAGATGATAAACATGCACCATCCAAGTAATTAATGCTTTTGACCATGCCAAGCTCAATGAGACTCTTCTAAGATCATCCCGGTCCCTCCTTTATTAGTTTGAAGCAGAGAGGAGAGAAAACCTGCACACATGTGTAGTCTATGTTCATCAGCAAAGCTGCTCCGGTCACCTGGAGGCCTTCTGATCTCAAATCCACTCTGAACTCTCTTAATCCGAAATGTCAGAAATTTAATTCTGAGGGCTAAGTGGCATCAACGCAGAGTCAAATTACTTCTGATTCAATCCAGATTTTTCCTATAAGCTGGGCTTCAATGTTGGCAAGAACACATCCCATCTCCCTTTAAGTTAGAGAGAAGTGTGTTGTCTGGTGTTTTTAATAGTCATGCTTTCATTCGAAAACTTCTCTCTCCTAGACCCATCGGTACATAAGTTATCATAACGATCTCCAAATTTCTACACACACACACACACACACACACACACACACAGACACAGGAAGCGTCAATCAGTGGCCTGTATTTTCCCTTGACTCTTAAAACAGGTTTAAATGCAGAAAGATTTGTTTCTGCTAAATAAAAAGTTAAACGAGTACATTTGTTTTAAAGTGAGTGCAAGCATGCGATGCTGTCACCCAGTCCACCACATGAAGTCCAAGAGCTATCCATCTGGGTAGTCAACTCCCTTTCAGAAACAAACCAACCACTCACACCATATGGTGACTGATAAATTTCTAAGGAATACCTAACGCCCATCTTTGGGATAACCCGAAAAGAAAATGCTTACTATATCATAGGGACAGCCTTTCAACCAGAAAGTCATCCTAATCTAAGGGTATCATGGGTAGGTATGAATTTAAATAGAAAAAAAAAAAGTGCAAATTTCTATTTAGAGTACAGAATCGGCTTTCCCAACTCCTTCAACAAATGTCAAACCTGGTGGAGAAAAGGGAAAGGGAAAGGCCTTAGGTCCAGCTGTGTTTAAAATTGGAAACGGCTCTCCTAAACTATGCAGGGTACCTATCCCATGACACTAAAGACGATTGCAACTCTCTACCCCAAAGAAGAACTGCGAAACTGCTGCACAAACTTCCCTCCGAATTCCACGCCCCCACCTCCTCCTTCCTCCAAGACACGTATCACTAGCAATCTTAAGAGAGTCTGGATCAATATTGCCTGCAAACCCTGAGGACGCCTCTTGAATGTCTTTCCACGTGGGTGTATACATGCCCATAAGGAAGGTTACTTTTCTGAGTGAACAATAAAATCGTTGCGCCCAATTCTGTGCCATTCTAAAGTTCACACACAGCTCTCAAGTGTAAAACCTCAGTTCAGAGTTCAACACAGTGGTGTATAGCAACTAAAGTATATCTAAAAGCAGACTGCCTGCCATCTGATGCTGTGTCTCTAAAAAAGGGTCACTGAGAAAACAGGAGCGCAAGTTCAGCGCCTGGCTGTCCGGATGCCTTCCTTGCCTGCCTACCAAAACTTCTTTACTAGCTTTTGGAAATGTCTACCTGGCACTTAATGAGAAAAAAAAAATTATCTTTTAAAAGATACAGAAATAGAGAAAACACACGTGTTGAAAGCCGCTTGCTATAAATAAATAAATAAATAACTTCCAAAAATTCAGGGAGGGCAGAAATGCTTCAAGAAGCGCAGGGACTCAAAAACCAGGTGTAGGAGATTTGAAAACATGACCCAGCTGTGGAAGTCCGAGTAAGGCCACTCAGTTGTTTTTTGGTTTTTGTTTTGTTTTTGTTTGTTTGTTTGTTTTTTCACTTTTCCCTGTTTTCTGTTGTTCTGTTTGTAAACTACTCCAAGAGACCGAGAACGGTCGGGGGTGCGGGGGGGGGG
>NW_022196903.1:135131411-135142498 GCF_008632895.1 Mastomys coucha | reverse complement strand
GGGGGGGGGGGGGGGGGGGGGGGGAAGAAAGAAAGAAAGAAAAAGGAAAAAGAAAGAAATCTTTCTTATAGTACTTGTAAAGTTTTACTGTTTGGCAGGCTAGCTTCCAGGCCGCCTGCGCCCCACTCCCTGCCCTCTGACTGTTTTAAGTTTCCCAGGAGCAAGCCCGAAGGCGCAACCCCAGCTTACCTGCTCCCTGGGTATGCAGGGCAGGGAGGTCCTCCGGTGAGACTTGCCACTGCAGCCGGACATCTCGCCGGCCACCACCGAGCTGGACCGCCTCCTCCTCTTCCACCCCGGAATCTCTTCCTTGGTCCTCGCGCTCAACTGGGACCCAAACCGCTCCCTGGGCGGAGCCGGCCCGGAGCACTGCGGCAGGATCTGCTCGGCGTACCTGGCCAGCAGCAGCCCGAGCGCGGCCGCCAAGTATGCCAGGTAAGGTCTCCAGGCGACCTTGAACCTCTCCAGAGAAACCAGGGCCACCGTCCTGAGCACGCTAGTCAAGGCGACCATGAGGACGCCCAGCCTCAGCCTCAGCACCAGCCATGTCGCGCCACCTAGGCAGCTGAGCAGGACCCCCGCGGCGGGCAGCGACAGCAAGCGACCGTCCCCCACGCCCAAGGAGAGCTGCACCAGCGCTTCCCCGGCGCAGCAGGCGGCCAACAGCGCGACGGCCAGAGGCAGGCGCACCCCGGCGCGCAGCAGGCACAAGCCCATCCAGAAGAAGGCGCACAGGAGACTGAAGAGCAGCGCGGCCGGCTGCAGCCAAGGGCTGAGCTGCGCGCCGCCCCCGGGAGCACCTCCCCGAGGGCCCGGGAAGACGCCCCCTCGGGCTCCTTCCTCCTCCTCCTCCTCGGCCGCCGCCTCCTGACTCGACTCCAGCTCGCCTCCGACCTCCCCGCCGACCAGCCTCACCAGCAGCGCCAGCAGCACCGACAGGGAGCCGGCGCACAGCGCCGAGGAGAGTTGCGGCGAGCGCCGGAGCGGCTGCAGCGCCAGGGCTCTCCAGCAACAGCCCGAGCCCCGAGGGGATGGAGAGGACGCGCCGCGATGGCGGTGGTCCCCTCTGGCCACCCGGGCGGGACTCGCCCCTCCGAGGGCCGGCTTGGCCGGGTCTTGGGCGGCCTCGTCCCGCACTGCCATCGTGAGCGCTCTGCGGACAGCCCTCACCCGTCCCACTCGCGCGTCCGCGCCCTTCTCGAGCCCACTCTCGGAATGACTTCTCCCGGATCTACGCGAAGTTTCTGCTTTACAGAGAACTCCAGAGTGCGAGCTGAAGACTTCAAGTTGGCAGCTAGCAGGACCAGCCTTGGAATTTTCAACCCCCACTCCTCTCCTTTTCTTCCTTTTTCTCCCTTCCTTTCTGAAGAGTCCTCTGCTCCACCCTCAGCCCGAGCTTATACCCTGCGGGGTCTCTTCCTACTTCGGGATTTTAACACTTCCTCAACTCACTGAGTGCTCAGGGGCTGCTGATGCTGCGGGCAGGCTGGGGCAAAGGCGAGCTCAGGCCATCCTTGGGCGTTCAGGGCCGGTAGGCGGCTGACCTCCCTTCCTCCCCCACCCCTCCGCCCGCCCCGACTCTACAGCATATATATTCTCTCTCTCTCCCTCCCTCCCTCTCTCTCTCTCTCTCTCTCTCTCTCTCTCTCTCTCTCTCTCTTTTCTTTTTCTTTCTCTCTCTTTCTCTCTCCCTCCCTCCCCCCTTTTTCTTCCCCTCCCCGTTCTTTCTCTACCTCTCCCACTTTTCCTCTTTATCTCTCCTCCCCTCTCCCTCTTAGCGCTCTCTCTCCTTGGCGGATCTCATGCACACACTCCACCCCGTGCTCGCTCGCATGCTGCCCCAGGATGCAGACCCCTCGTTTTGCTGAGGAAGGAAGCAGAGCCTCCCAGCCTCTCTCTACCCAGTTCATGGCAAAGAGTAGGATGAAAGGGGAGAAAGAAAGGGGGAAGAAGGCAGGGAGGGAGGGAGAGGGAGAGAGAGAGAGAGAGAGAGAGAGAGAGAGAGAGAGAGAGAGAGAGAGAGAGAGAGAGAGAGAGAGAGAGAGAGAGAGAGAGAGAGAGAATGAGACCTATTGCAGAAGTTGCTGTTTCACCCAAGAACAAAGCCTGAAGAGAGAGGAGTTGCTGCGATATCAGAGAGGAGGGAAAGCAGTGAGCCAGTGAAAGGACTGTGTAGGAACGAGAAGAAGGGGAGGCTGTCTTCTTATTTTTCTTTAAAAATCATCTTTCCTTTTGATGTTTGGTGGCTGCTATTTTGCAAGGGATTAAACCATTGGAGCTGAGTGCATAAAACTCTGAGAGAGGCTTCTGCAGGAGCCCACAGTTCTGCTTCTTGCTGGGAGTTAAGGGAACTCCCTAGGGGAGCTGGCTCAGGCAAGGGAAATACTGCTCAGAGCTGGACTACTCCATTCATAGTGATGGGTTCTACCAGCTAAAGAGAGGGGGTCGAGTCGGGGCAGTGGCGGCAGCCCAGATGCTGGGGTCTGTGGATGGTTCTGAGGGAATGAAAGCTAGCATGCTGGCTCACATTCTTGAAAAATGGCACTTCTTCTGTCTGAGTTATTAAACAGGAGAAGATCCTGGGCGTGAGGGTGTTCCCCAGATAGCCGGAAACCCATCTCAAAGGCTCTTTCACACTCTGCTCCAGGTGGAAGGTCTGTTTGCAACAGAGAAGCCACGCCCATCTTTTAAAGCTACATTTTAATTATTTGTGTAAGTGTGTGTGAGAGATCACAGGACAACTCGAGGGAGTCAGCTCTCTCCTTTCCAAGCCCCCCCCCCAGGACTAAGCTAACGTCTTTAAGCTTAATGGTAATCACCTGCCAACCACTGAGGCATCTTGAAGGCCCAAACATGCTTGTCTTAGAGTTACCTAGTGCACAAAGCCAGTTTTTAAAACAGATACAGGCAGAAAATTATAGAGAAAAGAAAAAAAAAAAAAAGATGGCAAAGACATGGAGAGATGGCTCAGCAATTAAGAGCCCCTACTGCTCTTTCAGAGAACCCAGGGAGTTCCTAGCACCCACATCTGGTGTGGCACAGAGCCACCTGCATTTAACTCCAGTTCCAGGGGATCTGATGCCCTCTTCTGGACTCCACAGGCACCTGCACTCACACGTGTTCACACATAACTAAAAGGGGCGGGGAGAAATGTTTTAAGTAATTTTAAAAATCTATCTGGGCGTGGCATCACATGCAACCCCAGGATCTAGAAGGGTTGGGACTTGGAAGACATCCTGCAATACCTATGGAATACTGGAGTATACCCTCCGCCCCAATTCCAGTGCACAAGTATCGTTAGTCAACAGTTGTTCTTTGTGTGTGGTAAATTACACTATTTGCAGAGCTAGAAAGCCCAGCTAGTGAAACACACCCACAATGAACAAAGCCCCTCCATTATTAATGATTTCATGATCACATACCCCAGTCCGTGGCATTTGGGAAACCACTATGCTAACTTCATTGGAAGTTTATACAAAAGAATTCCCAGTCTGCTCAGCAGATTCAAATGATGTCGAAGTGTTCCTGGAACAAGAAGCGTCAACTCTTGCTCAGCTTGAATGGTGGCTGTCTGGGTGTCACAAATAATAATAAACTGATTTTGTCTCAATTATCTTGGTGCTTCAGGTTAAAGTGTGTTTATAGCTTGGAGTACTTGGGTAATTGGCTCAAAATGCCACTGTGTTTTGTGTGTAGAGATAGAGCAATAAAATATGCCAAGAGGAGACAGAGGAAATAAAATGGATTCATGGGGGCAGTGGGAAAATGTGGCTTAAGTTGTAGATTCCTTTTTATGGGAAACAGCCTTCTGCGGTCCCAGCTTGGCATTCACAAAGCATTAGGCAAAAAATGAACAGGAGGGAGTGTGACCAGGCAGCCAGCTCCTCTCTGTCACATGTCCAGAACTGCACCACTGCCCAGGAGCATGTGTTGGGCAGCTAGTCAACGGTGGTGGTGGCAGCACCATCTGTCTAATAATTAAGGAAACAGGAGTAGCATCGCCTTTGCTGAACAAAAAACGAGCCCCCTAGCATGCGCACACACTTCCATGAGTTTCCATTTTACCCACCATTCAGCTGCCAGAGCCGATCTGGGACCCTTGAAAGTGAAGAACCTGCTGCCTCTTGACATAGGGAAAGCACATTAAATCAGAAATCTGAGCATATGTTGTTAAGCTTGCAGGGGCGAGGGGGGGTCGCGCATGGGTGGTGAGGGTGGAAGCAGAGTTAGGGATGAAAGAATATTTCCGTTTTCTCCATCTTTTACGTCCACACCTATTTAGTTTTTCAGGTAAAATAATGGCATATGATCATCCAGACAGAGATTGACAGTGGACATGGTTTCAAAGCTGTCGTCGATGGGCTAATGAGATCTCAGTAGGTAAAGGAAATTGCTGTGCAAAACCCTATGGACCTGAGCTCGATCACAGGAACTACCTAGAGGTGGAAAGAGAGACCCAGCTCCTCAAGGTTTGTCTCTGATTGCCACACGTGTACATAGCAGACAAATGGCCACATGTGAACATCTCTTCCATCCTACTAATACAAGTAACCTAGTAAAACAAGTGTCATTTACTAACAGCAAGACATCACTAAATCTGTGTGTGGATGGCATTGGAGCTGGTTGGTAGTGTAAAAAGAAACAATGCCCTGGCACCTGGATTTCTTCCCATTTTTAAGAAAAATTGCAATCAGAAAGTTAGCTGTCCAGCTCAAAGAAAGAAGGTCCATTTTTCTGCCTCTTACCATTCAGAAATCCAAAGGAGGCATTGAAAACCAGCCATATGCTCTTGCTAGAAACAGAAAGCTGCAGGGATAGACAGGACAGAAGTAGGGAAGTGAATGGTGGCTAGCAATTATAAGTCAGGTGAGTTAAATGAGGCAGGCCACAGACTATAAGACAGCTTTGAAGCAGCCACGTATAAATACTGCCCTTGGGAAGCAGAGGCAGGCAGATTTCAGAAGTTCGAAGCCAGCCTGGTCTACAGGGTGAGTTCCAGGACAGCCAGGGCTACACAGAGAAACCCTGTCTCAAAAAACAAACAGACAAACAAACAAATAAATAAATTATAACAAATAATACTGCCCTTTGGAACAGGTAACCATTCCTGATGCAGGAAAGTGACCACGCAACTAAGAAACAAGAAGGTGATGGCCCACATGTAGGTAATAGAAGAAACTGTCAGAAAGCCCTTCACTCAGTCAGGCCCAGCCCATGTGGTTTGATTGGTTCTCTGCAAAAGTCCTTTGCATTTTGCCATATATAAGTATACTCAAGGGGATTCCCTGAACATTTTAAAAGTTTTCATCGCCCTGTGTGGCTTCTTTTGTTCCCTACTATCTCTCTGACCCCCATGCAATCACAATGAGCTGACACTGAATGGTTAAATGAGGCAGGGCCTTAGCATCTGGCTGCCTGCCTTTCCACCCTTCTGCCTACACACTCACTTTCTCGGCCATCCTCTCTCATCCCTGGACTCTTCCTTGATTAGCTTACTAGACTTCCAGACTATTAACAAAAGCACCTGCTTCTACATCTAAAGGATGACCTGAATATCTCTCTTCTTGGCATCCCTTTTTGCAGTAACCAAACAAAAGTTCGTTACCATCTCCAGCTAAGAGGGTTGCAATAACAACTGGTCTTGCCTTCCTTTTTCTATGGAGCATAAGAATAGTTCAAATATAGAAGTGGATGATGGTGTATCTCCTGCTTAAAACCGTGCAGGGTTCCTCATTGCACAACAGACTCCAAAGGACCCCGGGAGAAGCTACAAAGTCCACCAAGATCTTCCCAGCTCCTGACGTCTGACCTTCTGACCTCTTCCTGCTCTGGCATTCCCGCTTTGCTAGTACTGCCCCAACCGTTACAATGCTCTCCATTCACTTTGTGGCGCAAAAATATTATATTTTAAGTAAATATGACCTCGTGATTTTAATGTCTTCCTGACAAAGTCTGCTTAGACACTTGGTTTTTCTCTTTCTCTCTCCTCCCAGTTCAAAAATGTTTCTGTCTCTTACTACCAAGCCTTGTAGAGCTGAAGCCCCACAAACTTGTCAACACCAATAACCCCTGGAGCCTCCTTCCGAACTCACTTTATAAGTTTGTGGATTTGCAGATATTGTAATTCTCAGAAAACTAAATTTTTGTATAAAAATATAACTGGTACGTATGTTGTTGAAGTCTCCAAGGTAACGGTAAATTGGTGTTGGTGAACTCCACTTGCTTTTAACTCACCTTTGTCCTAACTAACAGAAAAGAAAGATAAT
Organism: Mastomys coucha; assembly: GCF_008632895.1. Classification (NCBI taxonomy): domain Eukaryota; kingdom Metazoa; phylum Chordata; class Mammalia; order Rodentia; family Muridae; genus Mastomys; species Mastomys coucha. The sequence continues at coordinate 135,136,232 of NW_022196903.1, read as the reverse complement.
AAATCATACCAGTACTGGTAAGGGCTCTGAAAGCGTTTCTATTGCTAGCATAAATGGTTGTATTTCACCACGAATTCCCTTCTCTGCCTTAGCAACAACCACATGGCAAATTTAAATAAATCTGGATCTGGTACTTGAGACTCTTGCCACATCTCAGACACACATTGAGTAGACATTTCCAACAAATGGTGGTGGCAGGGTAGACTCCAGGGTGACTGACCTGATTTCTGCCCAATGCTACTTAACCTTAAAATATTTCTAATTTCTAAATGTAAGCAATATATGTGCAAAGGCCTGACTTAAAGGGGACTTGGTCCTCTGTTCTTTTTTTCTTTGAGGCAATTAATTTTGAACATCTCCCCCCTATACTTTGGATATGCCATGCCATAATAGGTTGTTCAAACTTAAGAGTGATTGTTCTCTTTTCCCAGAACATATTTATGGAGACAAACATGTGGGTTAATGTTACCTAGCGCTGCCTTCTTTTGTCTTTCCACAACACTGAAATTTAAAGTGGGCATTACTTTATCTGGGAGAGACTTAATGGCATGCACACTGTTCCTTTTATGCAAAAGACAATAGGATGCTAAGATGCATCCAATTGAGGGCACAGGGACATCTTTGGTCTATACAGTTAATTCTTTCTTGGATTTGAAATCTACCTATGTTCCTAAAGGATAATATGATGCTTTGAACTAACTTCTCATGTAGGAGGAAATGCTGAAGGGCAGGCAAACAAGTATAATTAAGGAGTGATGGAGGGGGAGGAAGAAAGAAAGAACACAATTTACTCACTGAGTATGTACTCTTGAGTGGTCCATCTCCCGCTGCTCACTTTCTGCACAGCACTCTACAGAGAAAGCATATTCAAAATTAGAAGGAAATTATAGAACAGATGCAAAAACTCATTCATAGAAAGAACATATTTCAGAATTCTAGAAACATCCCAGTAATATCATCTATATTGTGCTTGGCAGCTTTAAACCTAATTTGGTATTTCTAGTCCTAATGAATTTTCACAAAGGATGTGATGTCAGTGACAATTTTATTATTCTCATTACTTCATATAAAAGGAAACCAAGATACAGGAGGATTGAGACTCACTTAAGCTGGTAAATCAGCAAAGACACAAGAACTCAAATCTGATTCTTGATCTCAAAATGGTCATTAACCCATATAATCGAGCCTCAACATTCTCCTGATGGAAAAGATGGTCCTCTGTCTCCCACCCATATCTGCCTTAACATCAAAGAGGTCAAGGGCAGTCTGTCTTTCACCAAAATCCTCACGGCTTGAAAGTTTCCAAGGTGTGAAACTTCACTACTTTTGTTTTCTCTTTTATTTTTAAGATATGTGCATCTGTGTGTGACATGTAACACACACACACATACACACAATGATTTGATGCGCTCTACATGTATGCAGTTGCCTGTAGAGGCCAGAAGAGAATACTGGATCCTTTAAACTGAAGTTAAGGTTGTTCTGAGCTTCTGTGTAGATGCTGGGAAGTAAACCTAGATCGTCTGCAAAAGCACTGGGTGCTTCTTGATCCGTAACTCATCTTTGTTGCTGCTGTTGTTTTTTACTTTCCCAACCAAGATATAATGTAGGGCTGGCAAGATGGCTCAGCCAGTAAAGGTGTTTGCCACACAAGCCTCATGACCTTAGTTTAATCCTTGATTGCCACATGATCGAAGAGAACCAATTCACATATGTCCTCTGACTACTACAAGTGCAATCTGATATGTGCATGAACACACACAAGAACACAATCATACACACACGAATACACACCCACTCAAATGAAAACACACACACATAACACACATTCACTCATACACACACAAACACATACTCATACACACACTCACACACAAACACACACATATACACAAACACAAAAACACATTGACACACAAGCATGCACAGATGACACTCAAACACACAGACACATGCACTCAAACAAAATTACTCACATACTCATGCACACAAAAAAACACATATGCCAGGCAGTGGTCGCATACACCTTTGATCCCAGCACTTGGGAGACAGAGGCAGGCAGATTTCTGAGTTCAAGGCCAGCCTGGTCTACAGAGTGAGTTCCAGGACAGCTGGGGCTATACAGAGAAACCCTGTCTCTAAAAACAAACAAATAAAAACAAATCCACATACACACACAAAAACACTCATATACACACTCATGACATACATACATACATACATTCACACACACACACAAACACACATAAACACACTCACACACACATAAGCATATGCACACACAAACACATACACAACCACACACAACCACACACAACTTATGCAACACAAAGCTCACCCCTGTGAGGCAGACACTGCTATACTGATGGCATATTCACAATGTCATGGGTCCATTCCTTGTCTAAGTCCAGCTCATTGCTGCTAAAACAAACACTGCACTCATTAGCAAACATTTCTTACTTCATACTCCCCCCAGATCCAGCCAATTACTAATCTGACTTTCAGCTGTATGGATTTAACTACTGGATATTAATCTACTATAGTGATAAAATAATAAATATTTGGCTATTCATATCTGACTTCTTTTCCTTCATTCATTTCTAAAATTCCTCCATAATGCAGCATGTGTTAGTATTTATCCTTTTTATGGCAGAGAAAAAATCTTCCATTGAACCAATAAAATAGTACAGGAGTGCTTCATTCCCTAGTTGCAGATCGTGCAGCACCGATGGTTGAAAATCTTTTCTACTGTTGTTTGGTGTGCATTTTCCTTCCTCTATAGCATCCTGCCTGTATTTTGAGGGAGGCTATTTAACCTTTATTATTTTCCTCTCCTGAGTGTGTTTTCATTATTATAAAAAGCCATTGCCAGATCCAGGCCATAAAAATTTGTCCTGTTTCCTCCTACGGGTTCTGTATTTTTAGTTCTGACATTTAGGTCTTTGGTCCACTTCCAGTTTATCAACTTTTTAAAATTTCAGGGGTGTGTGTGTGTGTGTGTGTGTGTGTGTGTGTGTGTGTGTGTGTCACATATGTATATCTGTGTGCAGATGTACATACCCATGTGTGAGTACATGGAGGTAGAGGCTGGCATCATGGTGGCTTCTTCAGGCTCTCCTCCTCTTTACTCTTTGAGATAAGGCCTCTCATTGAATCTGTAGTTCACCATTCAGCTAGACTGGGTGGCCAGGAAGTTCTGAGCATCTACTCTCTCCATGCCAGGCTCCATACTGGTGTCAGAGACATGCTCCCCTCCCCGACACCCACTTTGAGAGTGTTGGTATCTCTTTAAAAAAAAAAAAAAAGATTTATTTATTATTATATGTAAGTACACTGTAGCTGTCTTCAGATACTCCATAAGAGGGCGTCAGCCTCCTCCAGCTGTGAGTTAACTACTGTTGACAATGTGGACCGTGACTCAAGTTCCATTCTTCGGTGTGTGAATATCTTGCCATTTCAACACACACCCATCCATAATGAGAAAAAGAAATGTGTGTGTGTGTGTGTGTGTGTGTGTGTGTGTGTGTTTATTTCAGTTCACGTGTTTACACTCATTCTAAAAGAACTGGAAACTACTAAGAAATTTTCAATATTCTCCAGCAATGTCCACGCTGTTCCTGATTGTAGAGTTCATTGTGATTACCTAAAATTTTTAACAATAGATTTCAGGAAAAGATAGCTTTCTTATTTTAGTTTATGAAATAAGAACCAAGAGCCCCATCTATGGAGCAGCCTTCCTGCTGTCTTAGATTTTAAAAGCATACTTTAATATTTTACACCTTGTGCAGAAGTTTTTCTTTAAAAGCAATGCTTGAAGGTATTTGAAAATGCTTTTACTCTCTGCTTTCAAACACCATGTATTCACATAGTTCATGGTAAAATACAGGAGCTTAGGAACACAGACAAAAGTGTCCTGGTTGGATAAACATACAAAAATAGACGGGATTTTTCAGTGCTTTGTATAAGGCAAGCCTGAGTCCAGTCCAACTCCAGATTCCTTGAGACCAGATCATATACACATTGCATCTTTAAAGAAATATGAAGAGGCTGTCCCTCAGTGAGCATCCCATTATTTGATTATTAATTTTGCTTATACCTGATTTGATCTCATAGACTCTAAAGTTGTTTGTTGTAGTGTCTCTAAGCATCAGTTCTAAAGGGCTAAAATCGCTATGACTATGTCTGATTAATATTAATTAATCATTAATTAATATGTGATACATATTAGATGCTGTACAAGTAGAGTAAATGTGTTACAATACAGCATTTTAAAAGGAATCACCTTCACAAACTATAATCTGTGATCTGTGTCTGTAAATGACCTTGTATTAATCCTTGAATAATAACCCACAGAGAGAGAAAGAGAGAGACAGACAGACAGACAGACAGACAGAGACAGAGAGACAGAGACAGACAGAACAAAGTGATTAATGCTGGCTATTTATTTGCTCTCCCCAACATGGAGTTCAGACAAGACAGCATTATCTAGAGCACTGGACTTGACCCCCACCTCTTAGCTCATCCAGAGTCTTCTTGCCTGAAACTGTGAGGCATGCCTTTCACTCTCCCCAGACCACAGAACCATAGTAACTTTCCACAGAGATGGCAAATTACATGCAAAGCTTAGGTGCAAGGATTTCTTTTAGCCCCAAATCTAGAAATGGGGTGTGTGAATAGTAAGAAGGTCAGATGAGGCAGGAAAGAAAGAAAGAGCAGTGTCACATGGACAGATCAATGAGTGTGGGGGGATTTTATTTCTTAACTCTTTACCTCTCTCTCTCTCTCTTTCTCTCTCTCTCTCTCTCTCTCTCTCTCTCTCTC
>NW_022196903.1:135126230-135131399 GCF_008632895.1 Mastomys coucha | reverse complement strand
TCTGTGTGTGTGTGTGTGTGTGTGTGTGTGTGTGTGTGTGTGTCCTAGTTTTGTTAAGATCCATCATTGAGACATTTTGGGCATTTACTATAAGGAGTTAATATTATATCACTACTTTGGTTATCGGTATGTAGTTAATGTTTCAGGCAAACTTACAAGGCTCACCTAACTGAGAATTCTTGAAGGAGTGGGTAGAGAGCATAGAGAATGCCTCTAGTTATTCTAAATTGAAAGTATCGCTGTTCCATCAAAATAACTCTCAGTTGTTTAAAGGCCTCAATGAAAGCTCAGGAGAGAATTCCCAAGAGCTATTTATCTCACTGTCATGTATTAATACATACACTCTACTCACACCCTAGTTTTTTGTTTTGTTTTGTTTTGTTTTGTTTTAAAAAGCCACTCAAACAGGTGTTTTAATTCTCTAGTTCATAGAAGAAAAGATCGAGATCATAATATAAGTGCATATATCTGAATTTCTCCCATAGAGATGTATGCCACCTTCCTACAAGATCTGCACTGCCTCCTTTTCCAGCTCTTAACACGAAGCTGATACTGCCACCCAACTAGAACCAGATTGTAGAGCACAAGGATGTGCCCCCCAACCTTATAAAAGTGCCCTGGAATTTATAATGAGCGCAAGTGGTCAGAACCTCAGTCTTGTATCTAATCCAATAGATGGTTCTCTTGCAGCAGTGTGCTCTGAAGCTTCAGGTTGGGAATTGGCCCAGGACCACCTTGGGATGGAAGAGGGCCACCTACTGACTCACCACCACCACATCCTGAGGCATCTTCCATCCAAGTCCTCCCTGGGCCCACCCCTGCTGAAATCCCAGGGTCTGAGAGATCCAAAGTTTAATGCATTCCATTACAAAATTTAAATTTCCAGTCTCTGGCTTTTATATAACATTTCAAAATCAACATCTTTATTATTGGTAGCATTTTTTTATTTTGAATTTTTATAACACCTTTTTTTCCCCTACTGGGAAATTCCAAAGAGGCTACTGAATGCCTCTTACCACACAGGCAGAAATCCTCACAACACCTCTACGAAGGAGGTGTTAACTGAGAGAGGGAGAAGGGGGGGGCTCAACATCCCTTCCTCACAGAAGTTTGATCCTAATCATTAATGAATGAAAGTACAGCTAGAGTCCAGTGGCCACTGGAAATAATTGGCATGTAAATGAAAATGACCATAATTTAACCCATCTATTTGAGCTGATGGCTAAAATAAGATCTCTCTGGCACCGAAGCAGAAGAACAGAGCAGAGTCTGAACAGACGACTCTCTGTTAGCACAAGTTCTGCTCTGTCCCTGAGTATTTCAAACCCAGTCACATTCCCTGCCACCTTTCCCTGTCCTCAGTAAAGAGATTTTGGAGGAAAGGTTACCAGGTTACCTTTCTTTTGTTTTAGTTCCTCTTCTCTGGCTTGGGTTCTCCCTTATGCAAAAATTGTGGTGAACAAATAATAACGTCCTATGAGGGAAAGATAACAGGCTTGAAGAAATGGACATGGTCCAGTTGTCAAAAAAGATAGCACAATATGATTTTGACTTTAACAGCAGAGCATGGTGGCAGTTGATCCTGGACTTATGTCTCCTTTTGTAAGTGGTTTTATAATACTCTAACATGCATTGTCGGTTCTCCTCTTATTTCCAGTATATTATAATTACTTGTGTCATTGACTTAATAGCTGGATGAAACAGAGAAGCTCACACACTCTGTGGCAGGAGATAAAGGTGCTGGCCTGACAGGACATTGGATATCTGGGGGGAGGGGGGGAGAGGAAGGAACAGATCCTCCATGCTTGGACACAGTCAGGATATCACTAACTTGATATCACTGTCGTTATCCTGTGCACATTGGGCTGGATATAGGAAGCAAAGAAAAAGATCACTGTGTTGATTATAATACAGAAGAGAGAGTTGCTACTGCAAAGCATAAGTAGTAAAAAAAATATTACTGAACTAAGAATTCATTAAGGTACATTTTAGTGTTTGCATCCCACGGGGTACCCTGATAAAATCAGCACAGTTTAGAGATTAGATCCTCCACACACATCTAGGTATATGCTACCCAAGTAAGCTACAGACTGACCAGCAAAAGTGCAGAGAAAGCGGCAGAGCAACTTGTAGAACAAGCACTGAGGATCAGTTAAGACCCAAAGTCACACGTGCTCCCTAGATTTACAAAATGGCTTAGCTCACCAATCCTTCTTTTGTCTTTGGTATGTTTGAGTGTGTGTGCATGTGTGTGTGTGCCTGAAAGTGTAAGCAAGTGTGTGCACATGTGTATCATGTGTCTATGTGGATGTGGATGTAGAAGTGACACTGTCTTGACTACTCTTTTGAAGAGTAACAAATTAGCTGGCTTCAAAGCCTGGGGTGAGTAAAACTGGATAGGTATAGGCCAAGGGACACTCTGTAGCAGTGTTCAGAGTAACCCTCTCATCAGATCTCTGCTTTGATGGAAACCCTGTAGCTCCTCTCTGCAAAAGCAGACAAGGTCTTTGACTGGAGTCTTTCTTCTTCCACTCATGGTGCATTCTGAATGTAAAAGAAAATCTTCTAGGACCCAGTTGTAGAAGAGAGAAACTCATAACAACACGAAATTCCAGAAGTGCAAGATCGTCCTTCACTCCTGTTGCTTTGGCAGAAGACAGACAGTGATTAGAAAGCTTTAAAAGAGAGGCAAGTATGTAACACAGATAGAGAAGCAACTTCTGGAAGAAAGGAAAACGGTTGAACTAAACAGATTCAGAATTGATTTGGCCTCCGTCAAAGTTGCATCCAATGGGAAGGAAGGATGACACCCAAAATAGAATCTAAGGAATTCCTAAGCACTGCATCCATTGGGAAGGAAGGATGATGCCCAAAATAGAATCTAAGGAATTCCTAAGCACTGCATCCAATGGGAAAGAAAGGTGATGCCCAAAGTAGAGTCTAAGGAATTCCTAAGCACCGCGTCCTAGAAACAGAACTTGTTTCCTCAAATATTGTTTTTCCTTGAGCAAGAACAGACCACTGTGACAGACAGATGGTACTCATGTGACCCGCTGTGAGCTCCTGAACTGCTACTCCATGTCTCTGGGTCCCATTCTCTAGCCAGCAGCTCCTGTCTCCATCTGCACTGTAACATTCCATTCAACAAAGCATTTTACAACTGACTTTAGTCCTTTGGTGACTTATTAGAAACAGGGTCTTCTATATCAGGTGGGCTTTGAATTTACTGTGTAACTCAGAACAGCCTCAAACTTCTGACCCTTCTGCCTCCACCTCCCAAGTACTAGGCATGCAGATATAAACCACCCCATCTGGGTTTTGCCATGCTGGGGATCCAGCTGAGTGCTTTGTGCCTGTTAAGATAGAAAGACATAAAGATACAACTGAGCTAGAACCCCAGTCCCCTGTCTTGGGTTGTGACCTTCGTATTTAAGTTCTGTACTTTAGAAATCTGGCTTCCCTCTTATGCAGCCTAATTGAGTATCAATGAATGGAATATCCTGAGGACCTATTCATTCCCAAGCTAACTTACCCTTCTCTGAGCCTCAGTAAGTCTGAGATAGATAATAACTAATGGGGTGATATGAGCCAGACAACTTAAACAATTTTGGTTTTGTGTTCTTAGAATCCAGGTGAGAAAGTCCTCAACTGGTACAAACCTGGCTCTCTCACTATAGTCAGAAGTGCTGGGTAACTATGTACTTAAAACATACACTCATCCTTCACAAAATGTCTATGCCAGAATATACCAGGGACCTGCCTGCTACGGTTTCATTTGGAATGTTCCCAGGGACCAATATGTTAAGAGCTTTTCACCAAGCTTGGTAATCTTCAGAGGTCATGGAACCTTTAAAAAGTGAGGCCTAACAGACAGACATATCACTGGGCTGTGGGCTTGAGGAGTGCAATAGGACCAACCACAATGTCTTCCTCTTTACTTTGTAAGCCATGAGCCAAGGGGTTTGGAACTGTCACACATGCTTGCCATGTGACAGTAGACCTATACAAGAGCTAAAACATCCTAAGTTGAAACCTCCAAACTTCTGACCAAAGTAAACCTACTGTATTATTTAGCTGGTTAGCTCAGACATTTTGTTATAGTAATAGAATGTTGGCTACCATAACTAAAAAGCAAGTTAAAATATGGTGACTGCTTTACCCTCAAACACGATATAAAACAGAAAAAGGATTAATACTTGAAGAGCTGTTTCATGAGAATGATCTAGATGGCTCAATAAGGTGCTTGATCCCCAAACCATACAAAGGTAGGAGGAGATCACCAATTCCACAGTAGTCCTTTGACTGTCATTCCTTGGTCATGCAATAGAGAGGGGGCAAGAGAATCCGTGATACTTTCTCTATCATAGGAAGTCTTGACTTGGGGTGTGTGTGTGTGTGTGTGTGTGTGTGTATATGTGTATGAGAGTATGAGTATGTGTATAAGTGTGTGTGAGTGTGTGAGTATGTCAGTGTGTGTGAGTGTGTGCGTGAGTGTATTGTGAGTGTGAGAGTGTGTGTAAGTGTGTGTGAGTGTGTGTGTGAGTGTGTATATGTAAGTATGTAAGGTGAGGGTGTCTATGTGAGTGTGAGTATGTGAGGATGTCTATGTGAGTGTGAGTATGTGAGTGTGTGTATGTGTGTGAGAGTGTGTGTGTATATGTGAGTGTGTGTGTGTCTATGTGAGTGTGTGAGTGTGAGTGTGTGTATATATGTGAGTGTGCATGTATGTGAGTGTGTGTATATAAGTATGTGTGTGTGAGTGGGTATGTGTGTCATATTTCTATATATGATACTACAGAAGGGTGACTACAGAGGGAGGCCAGACAGGAGAGTAAAAGGCATGATGAGAACAAGCAAAGCACAATGACATATATGCATGAAAATGTTGTAAGGAAACCAGTTGTTTTGTACTTTAAATAGAAAATTGACATTTTTTTTAAAGAAACTGAAAAAAAAATGGATGCTAGAAATGAGGTATGGTAGGTAGAGTAGCTTCATAGCATGATGAAGTCCTGGGTTTCAATTCCAACACTGCATGAAGTTAGTGTGGTAGTAAAAGACTCTAAACCCTGCACTAGGGAAGGAAGGGCATGAGTTCAATCCTTGGCTGCACACTGAGTTAAAGGCCAGCCTGGGCTCAAAAAAGAAAGGAAGGGAAGGGGAGGGAAG
>NW_022196903.1:135115781-135126139 GCF_008632895.1 Mastomys coucha | reverse complement strand
AGGAGAGGAGACGAGAAGAGATGGGAAGGAAAGGAAGGGGAGGGAAAGGAGGGAAAGGAAGGGAGGAAAATGGGAAGGGAAGAGGGAAGAGAAGAAGGCGAGGAGAGGAGAGAAGAGGAGAGGGGAGAAAGGAGAGGGGGAGGGAAGGGAGGAGAAGGGAAGGGGGAGGGAAAGGAAGGGAAAGGAGGGGAAGGGAAGGGAGGAGAGGGAAAAGGAAAGGAAGAGAGGGGAAGGGAAGGGGAGAGAAGTGAGAAGGAGAATAGGGATAATTCAGTAGAGTCAGTATATATCTCTACTACATTAAACAGCTGAACATTGTCTCAAACAGCCTGGGAATACAGCATTACCCAACTCACCCATTCCCCTTAAAGCCTTAGTATAACCTATTTATGTGATTGAAAAGCAAGCTCTTATGAGAAACCATTAAATGTTCCAGAAGAAATGAACAACTCCTTACCTGAGTGTTCATTTCCTCTTCCTCTTGGTCTAGGGCCTGGATGTGATCTGGGAAACAGGCATAGTTCAGATTTTTCCATAGCCTTCTTGACCTGCATATGTTGGCTTGCAATGAAGCAAACCCCTAAAGCTTTCCCTATCCTGGCAAACTGAAAAAGCCATAAATATTTTTGGCAGAGGATAGCCTTAAAATAAGATGAGAAATTTTTTTTATTTAAAGATCACATAACACTGGCCCAAGTGGCCAAGAGGCAAAGAGCTAGAAGATATTTTTAAAGCAAATGTTGAGGGATATAGAGATGTTTCTCACACTAATCCATGTCAGAGACACAGCTGAAGACCCAGACTGACGGCTCTTTAGTAGAGTTTGTTTCTCAAAGAGATTTGGAACAGTCCCAGAGGCTGTCAGATAATGTGACAAGGTGCTGATGTGCCTTTGTCACTCAGAAATGGGCCATTAAAACTGGCCTAAGAGGTGCTGGCCCAGCATGGCAGGAGGTCCTGAATTGGGTCCGCACACACTGCATCAAACCAGGAATGATGGCACATGTCTGTCATCCCGTACCTAGGGAGGTAAAGACGGGAGGGACATGAATTCAACATCATATTTGGCTACATAGAGAGTTTAAAGTAAATGAACAAGAAGCTACAAGAGAACTTGTCTCAAAAACTAAAAGGGAGGGAAGGAGAAAGAAAAAGAGAGGACGGGAGAGAAGCAGGAGAAGAATGGGGAGAGAAGAGAAGGAAACAAAGGAGAAGATGGGCAGGAGATGAGAGCACAGCAGCAAGGCCTCCACCTGAGCAGGCCTGGAGTCGAAACTTGGGAATGTCTTGGAGACCAGTGATTTCCAAATTTTTGTTCAAAATCAACTGGAAAATGCAGCTGGCCCTCAGCCTCAGAGGTGATTTTGATTCTCCAGGTGAAAGGTTGGCCTGGCCATTTGTGTATCTACTAAATATGCTAGTACCTTCATTCTAAAGGCTGCAGGAGCATCCATCAAGATCTACTGTACCTGGTGGGTGTGCTCATCCTAGGGAGTATTAAAAGAAAGCGAAGCTCAAGGCCCCATTCACACATGCTTATTCTTGAAACATTCACTGGCATTGGCATCTTGTAGCAGATTTACTTACGTGATGTTCATGTGGCTCATCATCCCCAAGTTTGAAATATCGGAAGGCAATTGAGAGAAGGAGTAGAGAGAAGGGCCCTAGCTGAGAACTCATTCCCTTCCTCACTTGCTTATAAGACTGTGCTCACCATGTTGTCGAGCATATCTCATCTCTTTGTCTCTCATCAAGTGATGGGATTGCTCTTCCATCTTTTCTACTGTTTAAAAGCATGGGAGTTTTACCTTGAAGAATATTTAATCCCTTCTTTCAGCCCACAGAGTCAGCAGACAGACCTTACCTTGAACAGTATATTCCACCTCTCTGGTCTGCTGATTGGTTCAGGCGTCTAGGTAGGCTGATTTCAGCCTCTGGAATTTATTACAAGATTCAGTCTTGTGAGAAAAAGTTATCCTTTCCCATCTTGGATGTGAACTCAGAAGATGATGAATAGGAAAGTTTGCAAATCAAGAGCAAACATCATAGTTCCTGCTTTTGATCCCAGCATTCAGGAGGTTGGGGCAGGAGGATCAGAGTTCAAGGTCATTCTCAGAGATGTAGGGAGTTTGAGGCCAGCCTGGGCTACATTAAAACCTTGTTGGAAGAAAACAAAAAAAATCATAATAGTATTATCAATGTATTCACAAATGAAGCCATGCTTCCAAACAATTTTTTTTTTTTGTTGGAATCACCAAGGTGTTTTCCTTGTGCTTAAGCAACATTTGCTCTGTGTGTGTCTGTGTGTGTGTGTGTGTGACACTTTTGACTAACCATCCTAAGTTACAACAGAGTAAATGAATAAATTTTCTTGCCTCTTAAGTGTTTAGAGACTAGAACTTAGCTTCTCTGACACTCATAGACCCTACTGGTGAAATTATTTTGGCTGTGGACTAATTGGACTGAGACAAATGGTTCTCCCTAGGGCTTATTTATTAACAGCCAGATGGTTTTCACTGTCAATTCCAGGGTCACCAAGCATCCATTCTCACCTCACCTTTTAACTTGTGTGTATGTTTCTGTGTTTCTGTGTGTGTCTATCTGTATGTATGTCTCTGTGTTTGTCTATGTTTCTATGTGTGTCTGTGTGCGTGGTCTATGTCTGTGTACGTGTATCTATGTGTGTGTCGATGTGTTTCTGTGTTTCTGCGTGTGTCTATGTGTCTGTGTGTGTGTTCATGTGCCTTCTGTCTCTGTGTCTTTCTCTGTGTGTGTATCTGTGTTTCTGTGTGTGTGGTATGTATATCTGTGTGTGTGGTGTGTGTGTGTCTATCTCTGCCTGTGTGTCTGTGTGTGCGATGTGTGTCTCTGTGTGTGTCTGTGTGTGTTTGGACATGTATATGTGGAGGTCAGAGAACAACTCACAAGGGACAGTTCTTTCTTCATACTGTGGGGCCCCAGGTATTGAGCCATCTCATTTGTACCTAAGTTTTCTTTTAAATGTTTTCAGATCATTGAGAAGCTCTATCATATTTTACTTTAGAGATGAGCTCAAAGGAAAAAAGGTTCTATAAATTACCATATGAGTTTGTGAGAATAGACAGCAAGTATTGATTGGTAACTATGTTTGTCAACTCACTGTTCATAGATCAATTCTGGAAGAGTGCACTCCAGAGGAGAGTACACTACAAAGTGAAGCTATTATAGTGTGCTACACATCCAGAGCAGAATCGTGCCTGCTGATTGCTAGGCTCAGATTTCCAGCATTAAGGAGACCTAGAAACTTTCCGTGTCTCAAGGCTTTGTGAGAAAACCATCAACTTAAGAAATGGCTTTACAGTTTATTTTTTCTGAGGACAAGGATGTACACCAGACAAATAACACTGAATATGGAAATTGTCCAGATTCTATATTACAGAAATGAATGTCAGTCTGGACGCAGTACTGGACATGTTGCCAACTTGCTGTGCATGCCCTGTTCTTCACTTTAGCTCCTCTATCCTGTGAGCACGGCTTCATTGTATCCCGTTTGTTTCTAATATTAGAAGACTTTCTGCTTACATCTACATTGTTTTTTAGGATTTAGCATAGAAACTTCTTCTCAACTGGGTAGAGTTAAATATGAAGGCTGTTTGGTTTTTCACTGTTGGCTCGCATGGCTCCTGCCAGTATTTATTACCAGGGACTGACTTCTGTCTCTATTTGAGCAGCCAGCAACCCGTTCCTCTCTGAGTGCTGCCTCCTGCTTCCAGTGTTCTGCCAGCGCTTTAGCAGTTGCAGAGAAAGTTTGTATTCTACTGTTTTTTGGCTGGGAAAATGAATTCCAGCCCAAGTTCAAATTGAAAACGAATCCCTTACTAGGCAACATGAACTATACTAGCTTCCTGTGGTCCCTATTAAAACCCCTCTGGTCTCAGCAGCCCCGAGTTTTACAGTGCAACCATTTCATGCTTAATAACAGGTTCTATACAAGGCACCATGGGAAATTTAGGAGCAGAAGGCCATGCTTCATGTCAACTTATTTAAGAAGCAAAAGGGAAAAAAAGCTGCTTATCCTAATACCCATGCGCACACCGAATTCCTCCCGCTTTTCTTGTCTACCTTGGCCCTATAAGGCTCCAGCTTCCATCTTCATGGCTTCCGTCTGGGTGTGCATATCCAAACAAGCGTCGACTGTTTCACTACTTGGGGTCTAACAGAACAGCAGCTTGGACCTTAAATCTCATTGTCCTTATGCAAAAAGCCAACGAAGCTTTCTAAAATATTTTCTTAAGCATCAATGATAATTTCACATGTAAAACACATCCATCAGGTCTGTCTATCAGTTTTTAGGAATATCTGTAAAGAGAGAATTCTCTTAGTTTATTAACTGGCATGATTGTTAGAAGCCTGCTTTCCAAATCCAACCATTCTGCAAATATTTCCCTAAATTCTTTGAAAATAAATAAAATCCAAACTCAAAAGTTTGGGGAACTCAAACTCAAAAACGGGGAATTCATCAAAGTAAGAGATGACTGAGAGACAATGTCAGTGCAGCTGTGAGCAAATTTCTTTCTATATGGATATATATATATGTATATGAAAGATATGTATTTATATGATAAATATATCACATTATATTCTTTTTATTTTTCTCTCATATATATTTCCCCTACCTCCTCTTCTCTCAGTCTCTCCCCTCCCGCCACCCCCACCCCCACCCCCACCCCCAGATCCACTCCTCCATTTCCTTCCAGAAAAGGGCAGGCCCCACAGGGATATCAACCAAACATGGCATATCAACTTATAATAAGACTAGGCACCTCCCATCCTATGAAGACTGAATGAGGCAACTCAGTAGAAGGAAAGGGTCAGAGATAGCCCCCACTCCCACTGTTAGAGTCAGAGATAGCCCCCACTCCCACTGTTAGGAGTCAGAGATAGCCCCCACTCTCACCGTTAGGAGTCCCACAAGAACATCAAGCTACATAACTATAATATATATGCAGAGGGCCTATGTTAGGCCATCCCAACACATCTTTAAATCTTTCTCTTTTTTCCCTAGCCAATAGCCATGGAATTTTTCTAAGAATGTGCCCATTAACTTTATTTGTCCCTTGGATTTATTTATAAAAGTATTCTGAGTCTTACTAGGTCCCTTTTAAAAGTGAAAATATCTCAAGGGCTTGTTTGACCATAGCACAAATAAAACAAACAAAATTTATACAATTTATTTAAATAAAAGTAGTCTGTGAGTGAAAGCTAAAAGTATTTAGAAGTCTGTGATTCTGATGCTGCAGCCAAATCGTGCATGACTAAATGCCTTCAAGCACACAGCTGATGAGAAGGGTTAAGGGTAAGCTTGATACACATTCAATCTCAAAATGACAAATTATTTATCATGCAGAAGGAATCCCACAAGTCCAGGGCACCAATTTATCTTACCCTGTTGGTACTGACCCGAGCGCTGGCTTCCTCCTCCTTTCCCACGGATGCAGAACTGTCAGTGAATCGTGAGAATTCTTCTTCTTGGTCAGAATGAAAACCAAGTATGGACTCCTGCTTTTCTTTTCAAGTTAACAAAGACTCCAACCAGATACTCTTACTGAATATGCCGTGTCTCTCTGACTCCAATTTAAGACATATTTAAAATTTTATCCTTCTCCCAAAACATCTGGCATATTGCTGCCGAGATCCAATTTAAAGCAAAACTTAAATATTTTTTTTCTGTATTTCCTTCCATGTATACCGCTTAATGTAAACAAAAGTGTCTAATGGTTTCAGTGGCCATAAAGTTACCTTGTTATATACAGAGAGAATTTCTAAGAATCTCACTCACTGAGAAACTTTTAGAACATTAAAATACTGCTCTGGGCATAGATACACACTTAAACAGAATGCCTGTGTTCCGATGTCACCTGCAGCATCCAAAAACACTGGAAGCCAAGTGACAACCTAGACCTAGGCATGGAGCTGTGGACGTTGCTAACTTTAGGGCATCCCCTAAAAACTCTGGCAGAAGGCCATGCATAAAATCATACCTGCTAGATCTATTTTTTTTTCCTTTGATAAGTTGGTTAATTGAAGGACCTCTCATTTGTCCCTCAGTGGTGAACCTTTAAAATGAATGAAGCCATTTCCTCCCCTAGGTTTCCTTTAGTTGGAGTGTTGTCAATAACAGCTACTGAGGACAGGATAGCGCAGTATCCCAAAGTGTGTCCCACTGTTATCTCCAGCAGCTGTGGGGATTCGGGTCTGGTTATCAGGACTTTTGTCCATTCTGAGTTGACATTTGTACAGGGTGAGACACAATAAGTCTACATGTGTAAATTGCTTTCTTAGAGGTATTTTTGCCAGCTTTTTGAAATCTTATGTAGCTATAGCTGCATGAGCTTCTCTCTGGGTATCTGCTGTCATGTCAATGCCGAGATGTTTTTGTCCCCGTGTCTCTGTGATATAATTTGAGCCTTTAGAGGATGTGCTTCTAGTTTTTCACATTTATTATGATATTAGTTGTAGGTCTCTCACTCGCAGCCCTTTTTAGGTTATGGTGTATTCCTTTTACTCCTGGTTTCTGCCATGCTTTTATTGTGGAGGGAGGATGGCTTTTTTGAGACAGTCATGTGATTTCTGGGCTAAGCTCTTTGTGTGCTGTATCATATCCACTAATTCACATATGCTGAACTATGCTTGAATTTCTAGAATAAAAGCAAATTGCTCAATAAGTGTGATCTTCTTAATATGTTTGTACATTCAGTTTGAGTACTTTCTTAAGAACTTTAGTATCTCTTTTTGTAAAAGAAACAGATATGCAGTTTGGTTTCAAACTTTATAAAAGCTGAGATGGCTAATGAGTCAAAAGAGTTATCAATATATAGGAATTATTGACAAACATTATTTTTCTAAACAAATAAAATTGTAACTCATACATAAGACATTTTAATTTATTGTATAATGAAAGAACCAGTAAGATATTCCAATTAATTCAAAGAAAGATTTAAAGAACCATATATACATTCACAGTGAGGAATACTGAGATGAACTTATAAATAGATGTAAAATTGGCCTATCCACAGGGCAATGTTTTATTATAGTCTACAAATCACCTTTCACCTTCATTTTTGTGATTAAGAATTATCTACACTATTATTAATTTTCTAGACCTTAAGAGGAGTCTTAACATAATTCTAAGATAACAAAATGTGGTGAAGGGCAGGAATGGTGTACTAAAAGGATGGAGCTCATAACCCATTCCATTCCCAGGAGAATGATGTGTTGCCTGGCAACAACAATTCTGAAGGTGTAATTAAGTTTGTTAATCAAGATGTTAAAATGGAAAGGTTACACAGATGGACCCAGTCATACCAGCCCTCCAAAAGCAGAAATATTTTTTATTTCCTAGTTAGCAGCAAAAGAGTCTTAGCACTTAAAAAGAGCTTGCTGGCGCCTGTTGGTATGAAGACAACCAGTGCTTGCCAGCGCCTACTGGTGTGAAGACAACCAGTGCTTGCCGGTGCCTGCTGGTGTGAAGACAACAGTGCTTTGATTGAAGGAAGCAAGGATGCCTTTGAGTTACTGGCGATGATCTTCAGCCACTGGCCATTGAGAAAGATGAGGCTGCAGAACTGGATTTTACCAAAACTCAGTAAGTCCAGAAGGTGCTCTTATCTACAGTGCACAGCAGATAACTCATTTAACCTTGAGCATACTCAACATAGAACCCAGCCAAACTGTATGGGGCAGAGCCTGTAGAATTATAATGTAAATACGCACGTGTTATTTAAACAGCATTGTATTAATCCCCAATAGAGAACAAATATGCATATCAATCCCTTTTGTCTACTAAACAAAGAGTTCTAATAATATTAATTAATTAATTATAATCTTACGTATCTGTTAACTAAATATGAACAAGCAGTAGTCTGTGCCATAGAGATTTTCAACCCTGAAGATGGTATGATGGATAATTTTGTGAGCCACCTTGGCTGGATTAAACAATACCCAAAGGATTAGAAGATTCTATGGTGATGAATAGATAGGTTCCTTGATGCATTCAATAGGCCAGTTTTGCATCTATTTGTAGATTCATTTCAGTATTCTTCATTGCCAATGTATACATGGTTTAAATAAATTAAATAAACAATAATTATAACATAGAGGTATTATACAAAGATGGTAAAAGGTAGAGGTGGGGCCTGGTAGGAAGAGGGGGTTATTGAGGTTATCTGTTTGAAGGCTGTATTTTCTCTGAACCCTGGTATCTTTGGGTTTGTCTCCTTCCTCTGGTTCCTGATCATCCATGAAATGAACAGCTCTCTGACACATGGTTCCTCTGCCTTGGCATTCTTTTCCAAGATTGGATGATTATGAACCAACCCCACTGAAATGACGAACCAAAATAAAGCCATAAATCCTTCCTTTTAGTTGCTTCCACCAAGTGTTTTGCCACCATGATAAATAACTAATAGAGATGGCATTTAGTTTATTGACCAAAAGTTGAAGGATTTGAAGCCAGGACATCATGTATGATCCACAAGTTAAAAGTCAAAGGATATGCATGCACAAGCTTGTGTGTGGGCACAAACACACGAGATATGTGTACACTCATACACACACATACAATTTTATTCAATTGACAGTATATAGAATTCTCAAATGGAACAGTCAAGTCCACATTCTTCTCTTGGTTCTGCTCCTAGTAGACAACTCAGAAACACTGCTTTGAAGGTAACTGTCAGTCTAAAGAGTGTCCTGTATTGGAAGAGCAGCCTTTAATGAAGCTGTGGGCCCCTCCTGGGGAACAAGAAGCTTTCATTCTCTCAGGCACAGAGGCAATGGAAGAAAACATCATCACCTGGTCTCTGGTGCTTGCCCCACACTGGCTGACCTTTGGGAGCAGGGAACAAAGAGGAACTGCTCCTGGGTGTGCTGGCAGGTACCCACACTGCAGCCAGCAGGGACAGCCTGCTGTTGGAAATTGGCCATAGTTAGGCAGCTGTCTTACCACCAGGCAGTGAGGTGTGTAGTGTGTACGGGGCACACTGAAAAACCAGAAGAAAGGCTATAAATTTACAAATACACATCTACATATATTTAAAAATGACTATTTTGGCTACATTTGACTCCTAAAGCTACAACAAAATACATGTTTTGGGAAAATGTTAAGTGGGTTTTTTTTAAATTTGTAATGTCATTACGATGTTGTCTACTAAGGAACTGGGGTCATTTAAAGAGGGTCACTCACTGCTTTCTCTCTTATAGACAAACAGAACATCTTATTAACTGGTCTTTGTCTCTGTCTGTGTCTCTCTCTGTCTCTCTCTCTGTCTCTTTCTCTCTCTCTGTCTCTCTGTCTGTCTCTGTCTCTGTCTCTCTGTCTCTCTTTCGCTCTGTCTCTCTCTCTGTCTCTCTCTCTGTCTCTGTCTCTCTCTCTGTCTCTGTCTCTCTCTCTGTCTCTCTCTGTCTCTGTCTCTCTGTCTCTCTGTCTCTCTCTGTCTCTCTCTGTCTCTGTCTCTCTGTCTCTCTCTGTCTCTGTCTCTCTGTCTCTCTGTCTCTCTGTCTCTCTCTCTCTCTCTCTCTTTCTCTCTCTCTCTCTCTGTGTGTGTGTGTGTGTGTGTGTGTGTGTGTAGTATGTGCAATTGTCTCTCTCTCTGCCCCTACCCTCCACTAGGCTTTGAATAAGAGATGTCCCTCTTAGGTTCATGCCTTTGGATACTTGCTCCACAGGAGGTTCACTGTTTAAGGAGGCTGGAGAATCTTTAGGAGATAGGGCTGAAAGGAAGGGGTTTGCTGGTTGATGGGCAGACAGCCTTTAATCTTAGCCCCAGTTCTGGCATTCTCTCTCCTTCCATATACACCCAGATAGGAGCAACTTCTACCCACACAGCTCCAAACCGTTCCTGCTCCCAGACTCCCCCCCCCCCCAGTATGAAATGTACTCCTCTCAAACTGTGATCCCAGAAAAATCTTTCCTCCTTGAAATTGTTACAGTCAGCCAGGAAGTGTTGGCATACACCTTTAATACTAGCACTTGGGAGGCAGAGATGGGGGATTTCTGAGTTCGAGGCCACCCTGGTCTACAGAGTGAGTTCTGGGCAATACAGAGAAACCCTGTCTCAAAAAAATAACTAACTAACTAACTAACTAACTAACTAACTAAATAAATAAATAAATAAATAAATTGCTTCAGTCAAGTATTAATCACAAAGATGTGATAGTAACTAATATGTTGGCCATTTTCTCTCGGGTGAGTTTCTGAAACTGGAGCAGCCAGCCCGGAGGCGCCTTAGGCCAGAGACCCGGGCGGGTTTCGCCATTTTCTCTCTGGTGAGTTTCTGAGACCTGAGCAGCCAGCCGGGAGCCACAAGCCCCACGACTCC
>NW_022196903.1:135100871-135107958 GCF_008632895.1 Mastomys coucha | reverse complement strand
TTTGTTTTTTGGAGGGGAAACTGGGAATGGAGAAATTCGCATATAAATAAAGAAAAAAATATTAACTGAAAAAAAAAACTAATATGTTGTACTTCCAAACCTCTTAATCTCTTCTATTTTTCCTTTTCCATTTTTAAGGGTCTAAAAGTAATGTCTTCTACCATATAAAGCACTCTGCATGAGGTAGAGATATTCACAGGGACATTACCACTCCCTCAGCACAGCAGAGTCAGGGTCTAAAAGAAACCAAGGGAATCGCTCTGCTTTCCAGCGTACACACTCCAGGTGATGAAGGAAATGTACCCAGGTCCAGCCACTTCAGCCACTATCTCCAGGTCCAGACTCTGAACTGCTGTATCTCATGTTTTAACTACTGTAATCAAGACAAGATACGTGCATATACCATTTGTACACATTTATAAGTATAAAATCCACACAGGAAATTTTTATATTTGGTGGTCACCCAGGCTGGTTTTCTATCTTTAATATTGTGGATACTATAGTAATAGCCATTATTACTATAGTAATAGCCATTATTACTATAGTAATAGCCATTATTACTATAGTAATAGCCATTATTACTATAGTAATAGCCATTATTACTATAGTAATAGCCATTATTACTATAGTAATAGCCATTATTACTATAGTAATAGCCATTATTACTATAGTAATAGCCATTATTACTATAGTAATAGCCATTATTACTATAGTATCCACAATATTAAAGATAGATATGCAGATACTTGTGTGTTCTGTTAACTTATATTCCTTTGGGTAAATACCCAAGTGGGAGAGCTAGGTCCTATGGTAGTTCTAACACTAGTGCTCCGAGGAACCTCCATACTGATGTACAGTGGCTGTTCCATTTACATTTCTGCCATCACTGTGTAGATAAGTGTTCCTTTTCTCTAACATCCTAAATGGCACTTGTTTCTATTCTTGTAATCTGATATGTTCAGTAATTTTTTTAAAAAGTTGTTTGAGGCCAGGCAATGGTGGCGCATGCCTTTAATCCCAGCACTTGGGAGGCAGAGGCAGGTGTATTTCTGAGTTTCGAGGCCAGCCTGGTCTACAGAGTGAGTTCCAGGACAGCCAAGGCTATACAGAGAAACCCTGTCTCTAAAAGCACCAAAAAAAAAAAAAAAAAGTTATTTGAGAATTTTGTACATGCATACAGTGAGTTTTGATCAAGCCCATCCTTGTTTTTTCTGTTCTAATTCCTCATATTCCCCAGCCTCGATTCCTTCCCAACTTCCCGCTTTATTTTGTTTGTTTCTAACACGCTGAACATGTTCAGCACTTCCGACCTGGCTGTGGGTATGTAGAGCCATCAAATGGAACACAGACTGGAAAACTGATTCTTCCTCTCCAGAAGCCGTTCATTATACCCCTTCTAACTGAGATCTCTCTACTGGGGGCAGGGGACAAGAGTTATATAAACTTTGGGGAGTGGGTAGGGATTTTTGGGATGAGTGTACAACATTGGCTGGGCTGAAGTGCTAGCAAATGCTTAATTTACCTAAAGAGGAATTCCTGGTGCTTGTCCTGATGAGGAGAGAGTAAGTTTAACCTATACCTTGGCCACCAGGCTATGTGATTGTCTCAAAGGTGGCAGAGGTAGGGCTCAAAATGCTCCTGGGATATGCAGGCCCAGAACAAGGAAGAAACAGTCTTGGTCTCAAGGTGAGATTTTGGGGGTTTTGACACATCTCAACCTCATTTTTGCTCTGGACAGACTCCCCTGGTCACACAGCCTTCCAGCCCCATATGGTGCTTTAGACTTTCAATCGCAGAATGGGGAAGCTGAGATGGGCAGGTCAGGAGTTCAAGGTCAGCCTCAGCTGTATAGTAAGTTTGGGGTAAATCTGAGATTCCTGAGACTGTTTCCAAAGAAGAAAAGAAGGAAGGAAGGAAGGAAGGAGGGAGGGAGGGAGGGAGAGAGGGAGGGACAGAGAGAGGGAGGGAAGGAAGGAAGGAAGGAAGAAAGAAAGGAGGGAGGGAAAAAATGAGGGAGGGAAGGAAGGAAAAGGGGAAGAAAGGAAGGAAAGAAGGAGGAAAAGGGAGGGAGGGAAGGAAGGAAGGAAGAAAGAAAGGAGAGGAGAGGAGGGAGGGAAATAATGAGGGAGGGAAGGAAGGATAAAGGGAAGGAAGGAGGGAAGGAAGGGGGAAAGAAAAACAAAACAAAGAAATTAGGATAGGCTAGCTGTATGAGTCAGTGGGTAGGTAAAGGCAGCTGCTGCAGCCATGTCTGATTGATGTTAAGTTTCTTCTTTCCCAGGAACCACAAGATATAGGAAAGAACAGATTCTAGACAGTTGTCCTCTGACCGCTACGTGTGGCACAGCCACCCCCCCACACACAAATATATATGATTAAAAAAATTGTGTACAGAGGGTGGTGTGTGTGCACGCGCATGTGTGTGTGTGTGTGTGTGTGTGTGTGTGTGTGTCTCACACAAGCTAAGTGAGTGCTCTGCCACTGAGTCGGATCCCAACCCCATGAACAAGATTTTTATTTCTGCCCCATCTTCCAAGGAATGAATGTCTTTCCACTGAATCCCCAGAGATCTCTCACCAGCAGCATGAACACATGGGGAAGTCCAGGTGTGGACCACTGTAAGAACTGGCATGTTCCAGTGGCTGCAGTACTCATCTCTGTCCGTGTGCATCTGCACTGCTGCGTGTTTCACAGCCTGTGTGGTGGGACGGGCACCTTCCAGTGCCTCCACAGAATACACTCATGAATGTTCAGTTTTCATGCTGACCTACTCATTGCAGTTAGGTCTCTTCCCTCAAGTGGAACCTGTGCATTAAGTACACTGTTTGCCATGAGCAGTCTTTTCTTAACAGAAAAAGAACTTCAGTGTTATCAAGGCACTGAGCAGGGACATAACAAACTTGACAGGCAGAAGCCTTGAAACACCATGAATGCAGCCGACGAAAGTGCTTTGCACAATCTAGTCCTATGGAATGTAAATGAAAATTAGACCTGACTAGTAATACATACTTAAGGATTAAGGAAGTTCAGAATGTATGCAATTAAATATTATTTGCACATTTTGAAGTAGAAAAAATTCGTATTTACAAAGATCTAGGTTTGAACACTGGTACAGATCCCAGCATTTCTTTGACCCTCCAAGTCCTAAGCAGTGCTCAATAGCACTTACGTATGATCAAAATCATTTAAAGGCATAATTTACATAAACAATGATTTGGGGGTGATATGCCACAATTAAAATTTCTCCATACAACGAACTCTCAAAGGCTACTAATGAAAATAGCATTAAAAGATTAAAGCAATGGGGTATTTTCTTTTTAAAGGTCTTGTTCTTATTTTTAATTATGTGTTACATATGTGTCCATGTGTGAGTTTTTTGTGTGTGAACACAATGCCCTTGGAGACCTGCAGAGTGCATTGGATCCTCTGGAGTTGCTGGTTCAGGAGTTTGTGAGCTGCCCAACATGGGTTCTGGCATCCCAACTCTGTCCTGCACAAGAGCAGCCTGACATCACAACTGCTGAGCTGTCTCTCTGGCCCCAGTGATGTTTTCTAAAAATATTAATGAAATATCAAATGGAGACATCTGACATTGCTCTGGTTTTTATGAGAGTAATAATTATGGCATGTCAAAGGTTATTTGTGTTTAACAAAGAAATGAGTGTCACTTAAATATAATGAGACTGGTATTGACACTACACATCTAGAACATTCCACTTCCTTTCTTAGCTAACTTGAGGAGAAACAAATATTGTTTGGCAAGGGGTCTTTGACTATCTGAACCAAAGTGGGACATGAGGCATTTTTCTCTTCTAAAATGATTTTCATCCTTAACAGCTGACGCTACTGGAAACATTACATTACATTTTAGTGTTTATTCTGTACATTCTGTGACCAAGCCAGCTCAGTCAGTCAATAGGGTCTCGAGGGAGGGAGTGAGGATTGAAAAGAAAAAGACAATTAGACAACACTGTAACATGACTCCAGCCAGTTCTGAGGCTGAAGCGGGTTTATTTTTCTTTTCCAGTCTGCTTTTATATCCTTCTAGGTACATGCAAAGAATACGGTCAGTCCTAAGGCATAAAACCAAGTAATCAAGGAACAAGGAAAGCAATAAACAAAGTCCTGTGTTCACTGTGTCTAGGTGTTTAGCAGGATGTCCGAGACCGAAGGGATACGAAACATTCCTCCTCCGCTATATTTACCTTGAGCCTATTTCCTTGTCCTAGCTCAATGTCAAATTCCTGCCAAATTCCTAGAAGAGGCTCCAAAAGCTCTCCACAATTCTGTATCTCTCCAGCAGAGTACAGATTCCATGGCACAACGTCTGTCTTACCTACTGTTGTGTCCCTGTGTTTAGGTTAATGTCTAAAGAAAGCCAAGGAAGCTCTTGGTAAATGCTGCCAGCTTGAGGCGTTTCTGTCTGTTAGGGATTGTGTTAGCTAGTCTTTTGTTTCCTACTTGGTTTTCAGGTTAACTTTTGGAATGAGATAGCAATAGTTGAAGATGCTTAGTCAATGCTTTGTATGTTTGTATATAGCAGAGCACTTCTTAGCTATACTTGAGAATGAGTTAATTTGTCTCCAATAGAAACTTTATAAAATATTCTCATTGCACAGTAAGGAAATAGAGTTACACAAATGAGAAAAATGTATCTGAAAGAGTGGGTGGACCAGGACTTTAACCCGGCAAGTGAGGCTGGGGTTTCTGTGACATTAACCATGGTGTTGCAGGCCGCTCTGTGGTGCATGCCTTTAATCCCAGCACTTGGAAGGCAGAGGCAGGCAGATTTCTGAGTTCAAGGCCAGCCTAGTCTACAGAGTGAGTTCCAGGACAGCCAGGGCTACACAGAGAAACCCTGTCTCAGAAAACAAACAAACAAACAAACAAACAAACAAACAAAACAAACAGAAAAAAAAGGGCTAAGGTTTTAAATCCAAAATGAAAACTGTACCTTTTTCTCCTGTGTTTATATTCATGCTGTGTTAACTTGTCATTGACTTTGGCAGCAGGAATGGCTGAATGTAGAAAAATGCAGACACGTATGCCAAAATGACCACATTTAGGGATATTGGGTTAGAAGTGGCTCGGCCTATAGAAGACACCAAGTGTTACCTATTTTAACTAGTGGCTCTAAAGTTTTAAGCTGCAGTTTAAAGCTCTCAGGTGGCAGACTTTCTAGTAAACTTTTGATAATGAGGTATTGATACTTCATTGTTAGCTTACTATTAATAATAATCAAACCCAAAACAAGAGGGAGTACATGACTCTTTGTTCCCTTAATCTAAAATCCTTTTTAAAAAATTATATTTATGTTGTGGTAAATCTTCAACCCCAATAAGCCTATTCAAGGAGAATGCAACTTAGTTGTATATGTATCAGCTGCACACCTATATTGTGCAGATATGCCTCTATACCACATTCTTCCCCAGCTATGAAATCCCTGCTACTTGCAGTTTCTTCAGGCCGTGTGCTTCTGCTCCATCTTCCTTCCAACAACTCTCCCTCTGTCCTCCATTTGCTGTCTTCCACAACTCCTCCTCCTCCTCTTCTCTTCCTATCTTGCCCAGAAAACCAGCCTCCTCATTTTCGCCCAGCAACTGGCTTTTTGTCATCTTTATTAGCCAATCAGATAACTAAGGAAAATTCCTCTACATATTTGTGTGCACGTGTGTGTGTCCACATGTGTGCATGAGTATGTGTGTATGCATGTGCATGTGTGTGTGTGTATGTAATTAAAGAATAATTTGCAGGAGTCAGTTCTCTCCACCATATAGGTTCCTGAGATTGAATTTAGGTCATCAGGCTTGGAGACAAACACCTTCATTTGCTCAGCCATCTCACTGGCCCCAGAAAGGACAAATATTTGAAAGCAGAAAAGAGATGGTGGGGGGATAATATGGAACTTTAGAGAGAGATAAAGCAGAGGAGATCTCTGAGACAGAAAAAATATAAACTAAAGTAACTAATTAAAAGACATAAGCATGTGGAACAGTACAAATAATCCCACAAGAGCCCTGAGAGGCCACAGCCTCAGAGTCAGCCATGCCTTGAGAACTGGAGCATGGCAATCAGCCTCACAAAACACTGGAGGAAACAGGGTTCTGCGCCCTCGCCCTCCTCGACTGTGTGTGCTCAGCATTGCTGCCACTCACTGCGCCCTCCTCGACTGTGTGCCTTGACTGTGTGCTCAGCATGGCTGCCACTCAGTACTTTGGGCTTTAACTAACTCTTTGATTTCTTTCTCTGTGCAGTGGTGTGACAACTTGCAAAGTTGTGAACTGTCAGACATGGTAAAGAGGGAGTGAAGCACCCCTGAGCTCCCTGTGATGCAAAAGGGAAAAGAAAAGAGCTAGACAGAAAAAAAAAAAAAAAAGAGAGCTAAGGCTGTAAATCCAAAATGAAAAGTGTACCTTTTCCTTCTGTGTTTATATTCATGCTGTGTTAATTTGTCATTGACTAGCATCACGAATGGTTATAGTAAAGATGAATGTAGAAAAATGCAGACATGTATACCAAAATGACCACATTTAGGAATATTGGGTTAGAAGTGGCTTGTCCTATAGAAGACACTAAATGTTACCTATTTTAACTAGTGGCTCTAAAGTTTTAAACTATATTGGGTCACTATATAGTCCCAGAACAGAAACAGGGTAGGGGTGGAAATTTAGAGAGTGGGGCAAAAATAATATGGAAAGAGAACTGATTTCCTATGGGAAGATACTTAGTATAGGAATTCTCATCACTACAATGAAAGATACAGCATCTCTGAAACTGACATAGGAATTGATGACTAACTTTGGCAATTTTTGGAAACTTGGAAAGCTCTACAAAGAGTCTGAATGTGTTTCCTAGCAACAGGTGATGAGAGTGCTTTCAGTCAAACTCAAGGTTTGGGACCAGTGAGAGAATTTAAGTCCGGAGTCCATCAGAGCAGCCACCATAAGGCAGGGTTCTGAAGCCCACCCTGAGCTTTGATCAGCATGGCTGGGGTAGAGCCAGCAAAGCCACTGTCATGAGATTTCACAGAACACTTGGTAGATCAGTCCCACTAGTTTTAAGCTTTTTTTTTTTTTTTTTTTTTTTT
>NW_022196903.1:135066814-135100861 GCF_008632895.1 Mastomys coucha | reverse complement strand
AAGGTTTCTCTGTGTAGCCCTGGCTGTCCTGGAACTCACTCTGTAGACCAGGCTGACCTTGAACTCCACCTGCCTCTGCCTCTCGAGTGCCAGGATTAAAGGCATGCGCCACCACTATCCAGCATAGCGTTAAGCTTCCTGGAGGAAATGGTCAACTAGTGACTGGCCCATTTTGAGATCAATCCCATGGGTAGGCACCCATCCCTGACATTATTAATGATGCTACATGTGCTTGCAGACTGGAGCATATCATAGCAGCCCTCTGAGAGGCTCTACCCAGCAGCTGATTGATACAGATACTTACAGACAAACATTAGACAGAGGCTAGAGACCCCCTATAGAAAGTTAGGGGAAGAATTGAAGGCCCTCAAGGAGATGGCAACCCTACAGGAAGACCAATAGTGTCAACTAACCCTGGGAGCTCCTAGAGACAGAGCCATCAGACAAAGAGCACATATATGAGCTGGCTGAGGTCCCTGGCACATATGCAGCAGATGTCTGTCTTGTCTGGCCTCAGTGGGAGAAGATTGCCTAATCTTGTAGAGGATTGATGCCACAGGGTGGCTGCCCTCTCAGAAGCAAAGCGGATGGGAGATGGGGGGAGGAACTCTGTGAGGGGGCACAGGGAGGGAGGGTAGCATTTGGAATGTAAATAAATAAATGAATACATAAATAAATAATTAATTTAGAAAACATTTGAACATAAAGTATAAAAGTAGCTACTGTTTTTCAGAAGCATTCTCTTTTTAAGTTGAAAGTTACTAAATAGAATAGAAACCTTCTGCTGAATTTCTTTTATATATCTTTGCTAAGGTCTGAATACTTGCATCTTCTAAAGATTAATATTGAAATACTAAGGCCCCAAGGCCATAGCATTAAGAGGTAGGTGGGACCTTTGAGAAGTGACAGGATTTGTCCTCTTACAGAAGAAACTAACAGATTGGTGGGTGTGGCTCAGTGATAGAGTGCTTCCTCAGCAACTATGAGTCCTTGGGTTTGATCTCCAGCATTGCAAAATAGGTTAGTAAATGAATAAATAAGGAACTAATGAAATCAAGACTTCCTTGCTCCTTTGTTGTTTTTGGTTTTGCATTACTTTTTATAATGCTGATTACGTGGTCATTATTTGATTACCTTTTACTGTCTTTGCCATTGTTGGAACACACACAGGAAAATTAATTCTTTATTCAAGAGAATTAACTAGTTTTAAAGGTACCAACTTATGATTTGTATTACATTTTTGCAATTTTCTTGTTATAAAATTGCTTTTATCAATGGAGTGGACTTTTGAAATCATTCTTTAAACTAGGCATGAAGGAGGTTCACAAGTTCAAAGCTAACCCTGGCTAGATAGCAAGTCCAGGATTACACAGTGAGACCTTACCTTAAAAGCAAAGAAACACTCTCTAGACTCCTGCCTTAAAAATTCTCACGTTGTGCCCAACTAATACAGAAGTAGAAGCTCACAGCCATCCATTGGACTGAGCACAGGGTCCCCAGTGAAGGAGCTAGAGAAAGGACTCAAGGAACTGAAGGGTTTGCAGCCCCTTAGGACAAACAACAATATGAACTAACTAGTACCCTTAGAGCTCCCAGGGACTAAACCACCAATCAAAGAGTACACATGGGGGGACTCATGGCCCCAGCTGCATGTATAGCAGAGGATGGTCTAGTCGGTCATCAATGGGAGGAGAGGCCGTTGGTCCTGTGAAGGTTCTATGCCCCAGTGTAGGGGAATGCCAGGGCCAGGAAGTGGGAGAGGGTGGGTTGATGAGTGGGGGTGGGGAACAGGGGTTTGTTTTTCAGAGGGGAAACCTGGAAAGGAGATATCATTTGAAATGTAAATAAAGAAAATATCTAATTAAAAAAAAGAAAAATATCACTGTTGATTATAAAACTTACGTGTGTAGAGGAAATTTAAGTTACTCCATGTGATCACCCTAGCATTGCCATGTGACCACCCTAACATTGCCATGTGACCACCCTAGCATTGTCATGTGACCACCCATGTTACTTCTGCTGAAGTTGTGATTTGGGTAGGAACATATATGGAATGCATTTCCTGTGTTTAGAGCTACATAGAACATCACACAGAAAATAGAAAGTTTTCAGATGCTCTTGTAGTACATATTGAGTAATATAAGCTGAAAGAGCTGAGCCGCATAGAAAATGGATGCAAACGCATTGTCCAAGGAGAGCCTTTCCCTGAAAGCACAAATTGGTCATCACTAAACAAAACTTGGATTGAGAGTACTGTGAGAACCAGCCAGTTGTTAGAGGTGGCCTTTGTACCCTGTGTTTGTAGCATATATTTACTGATGTTGAATGTTTATTGTAGGTATTCCTCTTTTGTTATTATATAATCCTTTCCTCTGTTCTTATTTTAAAGATATGTTCATTTTTATTTTGTGCGTATGGATGTGTGCCTGGATGTGTGTGTATATGTACCATATCTGTCTGATGCCTATGGAAGCCAGCAGAGGTTGTTGGATCCCTGAAACGAGAGACATAGGTGGTTACGGGCCACATGTTGGTGCTATGAGCCAAACTCCAGTTCTCTGAATAAATAGAAAGTGCTATTAACCACTGAGACAAGAGTCTCCACTTGCAGAGTCTCCTGTACATCTCCCTACTTATTAAATTGTCAGCCTTAATTACTTTTATTTTACAACTTTTCTAGCTTTATGTTTCAGCTCTCATATCATTTCTAACATAGAGCCATGACCTGTGAAAAGACCTTTAGAGAATTCAAATTCGTTTTATTCTTTGTTTTTAAAGTTGATCCCAGGAAAGTATACCAGCATTGGCCTTTCCTATGATCTCTGTACATGTGTGTAAAGCCATGGAAGTACCTACCACACATGAAAACATTTTGGGGGATCTCAGTCTTTTGTGTGACTCTGTCAAAAGCCTTGGGTTGTTGTCACACAGCATTTCAGATGACTGAAGTCATCGCCCGTAGAGCTTGCTGGTCTACCTAGCATTCTGATTCACCACAGGCTTCCATCAACACCATGCCCACTATAACCTGAGTTCTGGTTATGCAGCCTTTGTATGGCAGGCTGGCTGGTAAGGCATCCTCTCTTCCTCCAAACACCACCAGCTTTGGCAGCTTTCCAGGCCACCTGGAAACAGGGTCAAAACAGGACAGCAAACGTGGGAGAAATGGCCTCTAGACTCTGAACCACATCACTGAAAAAGCATCATTTTTCAAGTTTTTTTCTGGGTTTTGATAATTTAACTGTGTCTCTTGTGAAAAGCCTATAGATAGAATTTTAAAAATACACTTTAATAATCACTATCTTTTAAAAAGTACATGTTTATATCCATATACATTTGAATATTCTAATCACTCCTACTGTCTGTACTTTAATTTTGTTTTGTCCTTTTGAAACTGGGTCTTGCTATGTGACCCTGGTATGCCTTGAACTTGCTATGACTGTGGCCTCAAACTTGTGGTGGTCCTCCAGCTGTCAGCCTCTGGATGCTAGTGTTATGAGTGTATCACACCACATCTGGATCCTACCGTGTACTCCCTATTTATTTCGTAAGTCTTGTTTTTTATTAGGGCTGTGAATGTTGACTTAAATCTGTGTCCATGCATCTAGGAGATGATTGGAATTGGGGGTATCCAAATAGCTTAGTTGGTAAAGACATTTCCACTAAACCTGATGGCCTGAGTTCCATACCCAGGACCCAAATGGTAGGAGAGAAGCAACTCTCAGAAGTTGTCCTTGACTTTACGTAAGTAATATGCTATGTGTGCATTGCACACTCACCCCCCCCACACATATATCATATACACAAATGAATAAATATTTTTAAATGTATCTAGATTAGACAAAGAATGGAGTTTCTAAATGACTTGCAAAGAGAGCCAGTTAGAGTGAATATAAAGTTTTTTTCCTCTCTCTTCTTTTTCTCTTACATTCTCAAGCTCTCCTCCCCTCCCTTTTCTTGTTGTAGGGTTGGGAATTAAAAAGAAACTGTGCATTCTGGGCAAGGACTTTACCTCTGAACTTCAATTCCAGCCCATTTTAACTTTTTAAATATTGTCCACAGGAAACTGACCTGATATAGAAACAGAGTGAATGGCCTAAGCTGTCTACCTTTAGAGAAGAAACAAAGCAATCTCTTTCAACCTAGCATTCATTCATCCTCTCTCTCTCTCTCTCTCTCTCTCTCTCTCTCTCTCTCTCTCTCTCTCTCTCTCTCTCTCTCTCTCTCTCTCTCTCTCTCCCTCTCTCTCCATCCTTCTGTCTCTCTTTTCCCCTCTCCCCCTCCCTCCCTCCCTCCTCCTCTTCCTCTTCCTCCTGGTACTTCTCTACATCAGCTTCCTGAAGATGCTGTACTGGGGGTAAGTTTCCAACACAAGAATTTGAGTTCATGTCTAGATTGTAGGAGACTGTCCAAAGCAAATTCACTGTGGAAAGTAGGAATGGGGACACACACACACACACACACACATGGGTATTAACAGCATTTGAGAAGTGCGGGCACTCCCATGAGTAAAGAGCTCCTGGAGGCCAAAAGCAGGGATTTCCAGATCCCCTGGAACCAGAGTTACAAGTGATTGTGAGCACCTGATATGGCCATTAGGGACCTAACATGGGTCATCTGTAAGAGTAGCATGAACTCTTAACCACTGAGCCCCAGCACTGTGGTATAATGTTTTTGTATACTGTGTAAAGGTTATCCTCCTGTTATTCAAATGATGATTTATCTGCCCTCATAGCTTGTGTCAATCCAGACACAGCATTGTAATGCTTTTGTCAAGAATCTCCTGTCTCAAGTCTGTATAAACAATTCTTACCATTTATTCTTTGCCTTGTCAATAAATGCTGATCACCCAATGGTTGGGCAGAAGAGGAAAGGACTTCTGCCAGGCAGAGGAAGAGAGAGAGAGAGAGAGGGGGAGGGGGGGGGAGAGAGAGAGAGAGAGAGAGAGAGAGAGAGAGAGAGAGAGAGAGAAAGAGATTTTCAGATGGGCCAGCAGGAAGAGGGTGAGGGATAAGGAAGGCTTTCATAGAGTTCAGCTGGAACATGGAGGGCCCAATTGCAAGTATTATTGGGATTTTGGCTAGGAGGTAGCCAGATTAGCTTAGGGGTTAAGACAGATCATTTCTGCCCCAATATTGAGGTGACGCTTGGAAATAAATCTTGGTCTCTCTGTGTGTTGTTATTGGGAATTAGCTATGATAAAGAAATACAGCTGCTGTATTAATTTACTAAATATGTTTACATTAAAAATAATATTTACATGACACTTTCTCTGCTTTCTCCTCTCCCTCCCCCTTCTCTCCTCCCTTCTTCCCTCTCTGCCATTCCAAGAGTCCAAACAGAACCTTCCTAGAGAACATTGCTGAGTGACTGGCTTTTAGAGTATTTTAACTCTAAAGATTCTAAATTTGTGGAATTTTTCAAAATTACTGTGCATTGCCTACATCGTTGAGCCCCATCCTGTGGTAATATCCCACACACAAATTTCCCCTTAAAGGAAAATACATCTTGACTTATTTTACAAGGGCCACGGAGGTTGTGCAGGAGCTGAGAACTTACTGTTGAGACCTTTGAACACAAAAATTAGTTCTGAAATCATGCAGCGTTTGGAATTCTATTTCTTTTAATTGTAGAGTTGTTCCCCCTTTCAATGGTCTCTTCAATTATCTCTGATAAAAATGGCTGTCAGGAGTGAGACTAACTCAGCCTGCTCTAATGCTTCCACACAACAAAATAACAGAAGTATAGACTCTCACATTAAGTTCCTCAAGGCTGTGTTTCTAGTGTATGCTTTCACAACTTCTCTTCGCTGTTATGGAATTATTTCCTCTCAGAAAATCTTTTTTATTTTTAAATTCAAACTTTATTTTGGCTTGGAAATCATTGAGGTTGAGCAGGGGGGTTGTTTGGGTATTTTTGTTTGTTTGGTTGGTTGTTTTGTTTTGTTTTGTTGTTGTTAGCTTGATTTTTATTGCTTCTGAATATTTTTAACTTAATGATTAAAAGAATATTATATTTAATATTTTGTCTGTATTCACTAGTCTGTTGCCCTCTTGTGGTAGTCTCCCTCTTCTAGTCCCATCTACCTTCACATTGTATATATAAAATCTAGATTCTACATGTGAGAGAAAACTGCAATTGTTTTCTGAATTCTACCTGTTTCATTCAATGTGGTATGAACTTAAGCCAAATAAGTTTCCCTTCTAGAGCCATCATTTTATTTTTCTTTATGGCTTGATAAAAGTCCACCGTGCAAGTGTGCCATATTTTCTTTATCATACACTCATTTTCTTATTTTAACCCACACTGAGAAGCCTGAAGATTGGCTGAATAAGCAGACACCACACCACTGTTACATCTGTTTCTGTATTCTCTCCCTCTCCCCATGCGTGTGTGCATGTGTTTGTGTGTGTGTGTGTGTGTGCGCGCGCGTGCGTGCGTGCGTGCACACATGCAGAAGTACATGTTAGGGTATTGGCTAGAAAACAGCTATTTCAGCTGCTTCCCTTCTTCTACCTTGTGGGTCTCGGGGATTGAACTCAAGTCATCAGGCTTTGCAGAAAGAACCTTTGTCTGCTGAGCCAACTCACTAGTTCTGCAACTGA
Organism: Mastomys coucha; assembly: GCF_008632895.1. Taxonomy (NCBI): domain Eukaryota; kingdom Metazoa; phylum Chordata; class Mammalia; order Rodentia; family Muridae; genus Mastomys; species Mastomys coucha. Next base: position 135,094,256 of record NW_022196903.1, on the reverse strand, counting down.
GCACTTAAAAATCCAACTTCAGTACATCTCAAAGCTGACATTTTATAAGCCTTTATTGCCAGCACACTGCTGAGATGGTTGGTCAGTATTAACTATCAGGTGTTTTACAGCTCTCCAGCAGACATTCTGTGAACAGTTAATAATGAATTACTTACAAGACACTTTGCTCAAGGACTCTGTAACCCTACTGATAGCTAAGCCACAATATAAATGAAATAGTAACTGAAAAATACTAAACTTGGTTTTAGAAGTGGCCCATTTATTACTAGTTTCAAGAACTAGGGCAAACTATGCAATCTTTTTGATCTTTAATTCCCTGACTATATAAATTGGGAACATATCCAATGGTTATTCATGGAATGCTTATAACTTTAAAAAATGTGTATTGGAGGCAAAGTGATTTGTAAACTGTAAGAATCACACAAACTCTGACTTCATATTTATTTATTTATTTAGTAGCACAAGCCTGGATTGCATATTAAATAATACTATAGTTCAGAGTAGGAGGGACATAGCTTCTCTTGGCAGAACATAGAAAAGGAAAGGAACCCTCTAGAAGGTCTCTCACCAGCTGAGAATCACGAATCAACAATAACATAATTTGATATGAAGGCTGATTACATAAAGACAATACTCAGGTAACATAAAGGTATTTCAGGTAAGAATGTTAAGACAGCAACAAGCCATGCTGAGAGCCTAAGACTGTGTAGCCTAAGTATATCTGTATTGTAGCCCAGCTGTAAAACCTGTAACTTTCTGTAAATCTCCTGTCAGACTATAACCTCCTTACAATAAAAACGTGCCTCAGCTCCCATGTGACCTCACGTAGTAAGCATTCCTTCACCCCTTCTTGGCCTATAGAACCACCCTACCACCTCATTTACTGAAAGGAATAGAAGAATCCTAGAAACACTTTTTGATATAACTTCAAAATCCTATGCATGATGATTGTTAAAACAAGTACATATGATTCTGTCTTTGGGAACATGTGCCCATCTTCATGTATAGACTATGCTTGCCTTAAACACCTATCTTTGTATTAAAATCCTTACTTAAACCTATATTAAAATGTTTGCTTAATAAAATGTTTGCTCCTGCTCAGTTGCATACTGACTTGCTCTGAAACTCTTTTATGGTGGAGTCAAGAATTCCAACCTCAGCTAAGTGGGGGTCTGTGACGAAGCCCCTCAGGCAGCTATAGCATAGAGCTCTCTCCAGCTCCCACTCCTATTTCTGCCAACATTATATGTTCAATAGTGCTCTGACTTCTTTCTCTTTTATTTCAACTAAACTTCTTTTTATTATAGGTCACTAGGAGTGTAATGCTAGACTACAAAAGCATAATCTATTTTTACTCATTGATAATAGTATTAATACCCATAAGTAGGAATACAGACACACAGACACACACATGCACACACGCACACACACACACACACAGAGAGAGAGAGAGAGAGAGAGAGAGAGAGAGAGAGCATGTGACCTATCATTTATAATAGCATCAGTCTCAGGGGACAGCAGAGCAGAAATTGATTGATGCTATAGGAAGACAGGAAAGACCCACGCTGTGTATGCTGCCATGGCTCATGTCTTAGACTCAGGCTGCTATAAGCAACTACCATAAATGGATGGACTAAGGGCAAACGATTGTTTCCACAACTCTGAATGTCCAAAATCAGGTGTTAGCACTGATTTTGTTAGCACCCCAAGCTTCTGCTGAGGGCATGCTTCCCAGTTTGTATACAGCCAGCCTTATGGTGCATTCCCTGCATGGTGTGAGAATGAATGCTCTGGGTTCATCCATTCTTTATATGGACCTTGAGTACAATCTTCCCAACCTCATCTAAACCTAATTCCTACCCAAAGTCTTCATCTCCTAATGCCCATCATCTGGGGATTAGGCTTAAGCATATAGTCTGATGATCCTAGAACACAAATACTATCTACAGATATTATCTAAACTATTATAGAAGGTAGACCAGATGTTCAATGAACTTGTAGTATTATACATCAAAGAACAAAATATCACTGCCACTGTTGATGGCTGATATGTCTGCATATGAATATGAGAAAGATGGTATTTCAGAAAATAGAATATTGGTCTACAAAGAAGAATGAAAAGAAATAGAGGCCACAATTCTAAAGTCATAAATAGATAGAAAATAAAACTATTTCTTGAGCTTAAACAAGACACAGAGAGGGGGGGAAGGAGGAAGAAGAAGGAGGAAGAGGAGGAAGAAGAAGAGGAGGAAGAGGAAGAAGAGGTAGGAAGAACAGGAACTAAATTTGTAGCACTCCCTCCATGCTTTGAAATTTTTAAGGCATTTATTTCATGTCAAACAAGAGAAACAGGAGGTACAGGGAAGTAAAAGTACTGTTCAATTTTATATTATAAATACTTAAAGATTTATTATATTAGCCATTATATATGCATCTCTGCACAGGATGTCCTGGAAATAATTAAAGCTCTTAGTATTTGGAGCTAACTGAAATTCAATAGACAGAGAAGCCAGTCTATTTAAGTGAGTATGTACCCACAGAAACCCTGAGTCTGGGCTAAGGAAATGTCTCTTCTGAATAGAAGCTGAACCCTGGACTCATGTTTTCCTACAAAGAGAAAGTCAGCTGAGAGTGCTCCTAGCTGCTCCCCCCCCAGAATGGCTTATCTCCAATGCTAGGTTCAGATGGAGCCAAGTAGGATTATGAGAAAAACAACAAACACAGAGAGAAGGAACAAAGGTCAGCAGAACTCAGGGGACTAAAGGGCTTGTTCCTAGGGACAGACCTGGGCATAACCTTGGAATGTTCCCATGGACAGGGCCTAGAGGGCTCTCAGAAATTCAAGCACACAAGCACTGAGAAAGTTAGCATGGATTTGTTCTTAGTAAGCAGCGCACACACACAAACATGCTTGTCTGTAAACTCACCTGTGTGACCTCGAAATTGCACAGGCAGGGCTCACAAAAACACAGGAAGGAAAGAGGAAAATGATTAACCCTACAGTATAATCTCAAAAAAGAAAAGACAAATTCCCTGATCCCACATCCTTTAGGAGAATCTCTCTAATCCTATACTAGCATAATTGCATAGAATTTCCACCGAGGTGGGGTGAACACAGTTGGGGTATCTTCAGATTAAAAAGTAATTTTTTTTATACAAAGACCAGAAACTAAAGCCTTTTCACCTATAAAATGTTGTCTGGCTTTTATGGATGACATCATCTGCATTAACCCATTGAAATGTCTGGTCCTCCTTTTACTCACTTCCTCTGTCCTCCTTTTAAATCTTTCCTCAGTACTGATAAGAATACCCAGAATCCACCCGGGCTTTGAGACTCTTCCCTTTACAAATGTTGCTGCTATCCCTGTGTCAACACCATGACATCCAGCCACATAGAGCTACCTGTCTTGTGTCTCATATTTCCTTTAGGCAACTATGACATTTCTTTGGCTCTGACCATTCTTGACATCAATCGCCATGTACCTTTGTCCCATCTGTCATTCTGTTACCCTCAACTTAGTTATTGGCTTCAGTTGCTACTGACTGAGACTTCCACCTTGGAGCCAGGGGTGAGAAAGTCCTCCTCGGGGTTAGGATGGGCTGGCAGGTAGTCCTCATATCACACTTTGTGTTACAGACACACTGGCTAATCATCTGAGAGCTACCTAGAGTTTCTTTCCTTCAGCTGGGGTCCTTCAGACAGGAATATACTCCGTGTCCTTCTGGACTTAAATTTAGTATCATTTTCTCTCTGATCCTTTTTTTTTTTTTTTTTTTTTTTTTTTTACCTGACTCACCTGACCCAAATTATTCCACATTTTTACCTTGTCAGAGGATTTTATTGGTGTTTCTTGTGTTTTTTTTAATAACCTTACTGTTTCACAAATCCATCCCAAGAAAATGCTCCACTGGCTCTTATGGTCCTTGCCAGGATCTCTCTGACTGTCCCTCCATCATCACAGGAGAAACCAACTCCTTCCTGCTGTGTCCATGACATTCACAACCAATCAAAGTTTCTCAATGGCAGGGGTGTATTTCATTCTTCTTTGTAGTCTCTCTACTGAGCTCCTGCTTGGAAGCCGGTGGGATATCAGTAGATTGCTGTGAACCCTCACTCTTGGCCTGGACCTTTACCCATATTGTTTCCTTTGATTTTCATGATAATAAGTAAGGGTAAAAAAAAAAAAATAGGGATCCTTGTGAAAGAGGTTAATAATGTAGTCTAGTCTCCCAATGGCTTGAAACAGATACTAAATCTAACTGATTTACTGGTTGGTAGTTCTTTATCCCCTCTCTCCCTCCCTGGTTGCCAGATATCCAATGGCAAATAAAGCCTAAGAGACCAACAATGAAGATATAAAAATTAAGCATATATTATAGCCAGGTGTGATGGGCCAGTTGGGAGGCTGACACAGAAAGATTACTGAAAGTTCAAGGCCATCCTGGCCTATATAGCAGTTCTATTTCAGCCAGGACTATGTAGTAAGTCCCTGTCTTAAAAGCAAACAAACAAAATATAGCAATGATGGGAAACCTGTACTGATAGAAGCTTAGGTTTTTAAATAATGGACTGATGAGCAGCTGTGCAGATTAGATGTAAATGGAAAGGAAGCAGAAAAGATATGTTTATACCAACATCTATATTTATTATCTATCATCTATGTATACTATGTATATATGTATGCATATGTGTACCTATCTATCATATATATCATATATGTATACATAATTTAGTGGAATAAATTATAAATTGGATCTTAGAAGATAAACAAAAGTTAGCAAATGAGTGAGTGGAAGAAAGATATTCCTAATCAGGAAAACTCTATATCAAGAAACAGAAGCAAGAGGAGCTGGCCACTCCAGGAAGCAGGCACATTATCACCATAGAGCTGAGCAGGGTGGGAAGGCAGGGCGGGGAAGAGAAGACACACATTCTGCAGGGATCACTAAGAAACAGTAAAGATGACATCACAGCCAGCTCACTCAACCTAGATTTGCCTTTCCCAATTTCCAGGAACAGCACAGCACTCTTAAAAGCCATGCTGGTCTTTATCAAGACTGAACTGAAACAGCGCAGTGTGTTTGCATGGGAAGAGCTTCCAAATGTTTACAGTTTCCGACAACTTAAATACCCCAGCACCAACAGAAATACACCACGAGACTAAAAGAAGCTGAGCTCTCAAAATGCTCTCCCCACTGCTATCAGCAAAGGAAACGAGATGAGCCCCCCTCTGGATGCACTTCTAAGAGGTCCAGGCATTTTGCTGTGTCCAGTATTATGATAGCAATCTTATTATGCATATAAATCAATCACAAAATATTTTTCTTTTAGTAACTATTTCATTTTTTAAAAAAGGGTATTATATTATTTAGCTAATTATTCTGTATGCGTGTGAGGAGGGGACAGGTCAGAGGACAACTTGCAGGAGTTTGTTCTCTCCTTCTACCATGTGGGTCTTGGGATGAAATCTGTTCATCAGGCTTGGCAGCAAGGGTCTTTCCCACTGAGCCACTTGTCTGGTCCAAGAATTATCAACATCACACAATAAACAGAATAGTGCCTTTCCCCTAAAGTCCTATTCTGAGAATTTAGGGATGTGCTGCCCTACAGAGCAAGTGGGATTTTGCACATACTATGGGGATAAAGTGCTTTAAGGGGATTTTTCTGAATTGCACAAATATGTGCAGTGTAGCTGTGATGCTCCTCAATACAAAATGGAAGCAGAAGGCTCAGAGTTCGAGAAGATGTGACCTCAAGAGCAGGAAGAAGCTATGCATTATTGATGGGAGGAACCTGTCAACAACCTAAGAAGTGCTGGCAACTTCTAGAAGCTGGAGCTGCTCAGAAAATGTATGTGTCCCTAGAGTTTTCTAGGAAAATGCCGAGTGGCAACCTGTGAACTTTTAGCCCAGTGACATTTGCCCCAGACTTCTAATCTTCAAATCATATGATGGTATGATTCTGTTACTTTAGACCACCAACTTCATTTTTCAGCACCTGTCTTATCACCGTCAATGCCTCTCTTCCAGCAAAATCTCAGTAAACATGTCCTAAAAAATTTAGACCCAATTAATTAGCTAAATAGTCCATTCATTTTTGATCTCATGATTCCCAAAAAAGCAGATCAAAACTCTGAAGTTTGCCAAATAATTCTTCCTGACTTATAGTGCTTATCCATAAATCTCCCATATGAAGGCTCTCTTTAAAGCAACAGCCCAAGAGATGCCTAAATGAGTTGTTAATTTGACAGTGAATAATGGGGAAAGAACATATAGAAATTCCAACCATTCCCAAGAGAACAACTTCATGAATTTGCATAGCATGTACTCATCTGCCTGGAAACAAGACATACTAAGAAACAGGCACTCTCTTGTTCTTACCCTCTCACTCTCTGTCCCCCTCTCCCTGACCCATTTCTCCCCTTCCTCCTCCATTTCTGTCTGGCCTCCCCTCTTCCTCTTCATCTCTGTCTCTCTCTGTCTCTCTGTCTCTGTCTCTCTCTCCCCCCTCTTACTCTCCACCTCTCCCACTCCCTCTCCCTCTTCTTCTCCTCCTTCTCTACTCCTTTTCTAACTCCACTTCCCATGCCATAAATAAACTCTATTCTAAACTAAAAAAAAAAAAAAGAAAGAAAGAAAGGAAGGAAGGAAAGGAGGAAGAAAGAAAGAAAGAGAGAAAGAAAGAAAGAGAGGAAGAAAGGAAGGAAGGAAGGAAGGAAGGAAGGAAGGAAGGAAGGAAGGAAGGAAGGAAAGGAGGAGGAACTAAATCTCCCAAGTGTTTCTTCTGCTATGTTCCATTTGGCCAGACTGGTTACTATGGGACATCTAAGAACACAGGTCTGTTTTACAAATATATGCAAGTTGCCACAAACTGTCTCTGCTAGTGTATATCTGATCCATTGCAATGAGCAGTGTTTGGAAATCATATGGTGTGTGTAGTAGAGTGTTAGTTTTCATTACTGTATAGTATGCCTTTATAAATATATGCTACCTTATCTACTTAATCTATCTTTGTTAAAAGACATGGTTATGTATAATTCTTAGAATAGAACATTTATAATATGCTTTTAGATAACATTGTGTACCAGAAATTTTGGGGAGCCTTATAGAGATCCCTCATATTAACTGGAGAAATCAGGGTCCCCTATTGGAGTGTGTAATCTCATTAATAAAGAATTTAGGAATGAACTCAAAAAGGAACTTGAGGACAGTTTTATTAGAGTTTAAAAGAAAAATCCCAGGCTTAGAGAGTTGGCTTAGTGTTTAAGAACACTTACTGTTCTTGCTGAAATGTCCAGGTTTCCAGCACCCACATGGTGGCTCACAACAATCTGTAACTCTTCTGACCTTCTGACCTCAGCACACATAATGCACAAAGTACACTCAGACACACGCGTGCGCGCGCACACACACACACACTTAAAAAATAATTGTATAAAGGGAAAAAGCTCAAGGCAGGCAAACTATATTTCTCCAAAAAGAAGGGGTTGGTGGCATACTGCTGAAGTTAAGCAGGCATGAAATTCAGCCATCCAGCAGACAGGCAATCATATGTTCAAGAGGGAGCTTGAAGGAAAGAGTGAAGTCCCAAGAGGAGTTAGGGAACGCATGCTTAGAAAAGAGATAGAAATAAGAAAAGTTACGCTTTTGGATTGGTTTGTAGTTTTTTAAAGTAATTCAGAAGAACAAATGCAAATTTATAAAGTTACATGATTGTAGGCTTGTAAAAGGCCACATGAGGGGATGGGAATTCTGGGGTGAAAAGTATATTAGCTCATTAAAGGGTTAACTATTCCTCTCATTTCTTTAATATGGCTTAAGGTGATCCTGCTTTCTTGATAGGTGGCTCCTAGGCCAGGTAACTGGTAGTCTCAACTGGACTAGGACTAAGTCCTAAGAGAAGAGACAACTGGGGTGTCTCTACACAGAGGTAGATTATTTTTGGAAGAACATAATAACTTTCCCTTAATGGAACCTTCACAGCTACTGCAATACGTACATACACTATAATACACACACACACACACACACACACACACACACACACTCATAAAATGTTGGAACAGAGGAATTTCTTCTTGGAGTGAGAGGAGAGCAAGGATGTGACAGAGCAGGTAAAGAAGTTTGTCACCAAATCAGATGCATGCATACTCTCTCTCTCTCTCTCTCTCTCTCTCTCTCTCTCTCTCTCTCTCTCTCTCTCTCTCTCTCTCTCTCCTCTTCTGTCTTACATACAGTTAATTAATTAAATTTCCTCCTTTGATTCCAAAATTTTAAATCTGGATCATGAATTCCCTATGAATTAGCTATTAATTTTTTAGATGAACAAACGCATGTATAAGAGAGGACTTAGCCACTGAGTAGCATTTGAACTCATGAATCCACAGAAAAGGCTGTTGGTGCATGCTAGGCAGTATCTTTTACAGTCTCCAACTGGATCTACTTAAAGCTAAGCTCAACAACTATTCTTCTCACCCTCATCTTTCTTCTGAAGTACTTGTTCTGATGACAATCTTAACTTCAATAGTGTTCCCTTGGCTGTTATAACAGTAAGAGATCACAAACTGGATAACCCCTCCAATATCCATTGATAGTGGATCATGATATGTGGACAGTCCATTTCTCTGTCAGGTTGTAAACTATGTACAATTGCTAAAGATCATAATAATGTTTAACTAATCTTGTTTTTATATGTATGTATATGATATGTGTGTGAATGTGCATGCTCACCTTGGCATGCATGTACATGCCAGAGGACAACCTCAGTGTTGGTTCTTGCCTTCCACCTTATTTCAGGCAAAGTCTCTCTTATCTGCTGTTGTGTGTGCTAGCCTAGCTGTCCTATTATCCTCCAGGGCTTCTTTTGTCTTCACATTCCATTTCTTCATAGGAGCACTGACATTAGAAATATGTGCTCCTATATTTGATTCTAGTCAGGTTCTGGGGATGCAGACACAGGTCCTCCCTCATGCTTACACATCAAACATGTTACCCACTGAGCCATCTCCACAGCCTCTGAGTGACTAATTCTGAAAATATCCCACTTTACAGCAATGATAAGAAGGATGCTCTCCCTCATTCACTCAGGCATCCTGTATTCTGCTGTTTTCCTACATCTGTGTAAACCACACAAAGCAACCAGACATCCTAGCTCATCAGAAATCACATGTTATTCCAATGTTTTGTTTAATTGTTTTTAATGACTTTGGATTCTGGCTAATTAAATGTATGTATATACGCAAGCAAGCATATATCTTAGTGTTTTGTTGCTGTGTAGAGACACCATGGCCGTTATAACTCTTATTTTTTTTCAGGGTCTAATATTAGTATTTTTTTTTTTACTTATTCACTTTACATTCCACTCACTACCTCCACCCACTCATGTTCTCCCACAACCCTTCCCCCATGCCCCTCCCCTTCTCCTCTACACTGGTGTCCCCCTGTCCCCCTGCCCCCCATCCCCATATCCCTCCACATCCTGGCACTTCAAGTTTCTGAGATGCTAGGAGCTTCCTGTACCACTGAGGCCAGACGAGGTAACTCAGCTAAAAGAACACACCCCATGTGCAGGCAACAACTTTTGCAAACCTTGCACACATCCCTGTTCCAATTGTTGGGGATACAAATGAAAACCAAGCTGCACATCTGCAATGTATGTACAGCGCATCTAAGTCCAGCCCATGTATGGCTTTTGGTTGGTGGTTCTGTCTCTGAGAGCCTCAAGAGTCCAGGTTAGTTGACTCTGTTGGTCTTCCTGTGGCATTCCTCTTCTCTTCCGGGCCTGCAATCCTTCCCCCTACTCTTCCATAAGAGTTCCCAAGCTCCATCCACTGTTTGGCTGTGGTGTCTACATCTGTCTGAGTCAACTGCTGAGTCAAGCCTTTCAGAGGATAACATGCTCCTATTTGCAAACATAAGAATATCATTAATATTGCCAGGGATTGGTGCTTGCTCATAGGATGGTGTCATGGTTTGAATATGCTTGGCCCAGGGAGTGGCACTATTTGGAGACATGGCCTTGTTGGAATAGGTGTATCACTGTGGACGGGGGCTTTAAGACCCTCATCCTAGCTGCCTGGAAGTCAGTATTCTGTTAGCAGCCTTCAGATGAACTCTCAGCTCCTCCTGCACCATGCCTGCCTGGATTCTGCCATGTTCCTGCCATGATGATAAAGGACTAAACCTCTAAACCTGTAAGTCAGCCCCAATTAAATGTTGTCCTTATAAGAGTTGTCTTGAAGCCAGTCGGTGGTGGCACACGCCTTTAATCCCAGCACTTGGGAGGCAGAGGCATGCGGATTTCTGAGTTTGAGGCCAGCCTGCTCTACAGAGTGAGCTCCAAGACAGCCAGGGCTATACAGAGAAACCCTGTCTCAAAAAAAAAAAAAAAAAAAAAAAAAGAGTTGTCTTGGTCATGGTGTCTGTTCACAGCAGTAAACCCTAACTAAGACAGATGGGTCTCAAATTGTGGAGGCTATTGGTTGGCCATTCCCTCAGTCTCTGCTCCACTCCCTGTCCCTGCATTTCTTGTAAACAGAGTGAATTTGGGGTTGAAAGTTTTGTGAGTGAGTGGTGACTCTATTGCTCCACAGGGGTTCCTGCCTGGCTACAGGAGGTAGACTCTTTAGGTTCCATATCTCCAAAGTTGTGAGTTACAGCTAAGTTCACACTCATTGATTCTTGGACACCTCCCTTATCCCAGGTCTCAATCTCATCTAGAGATGCTTTCCACCTGCTCAACTCCTTCAGTTGTAGATTTCCACTCATTTTCATGGCCATCTAGCCATCTCACCTGTATTTCCTTACACCTGATCCTGAAACTCCCCATTCCCATACCCATTCCCCTTCCTTCCCAATTCCCTTCCTCCATCTGCCTCTTATATCTTATTCCCCCTTCTAAGTGAGATCCAAGCATTCTTGCCTGTGCCTTCCTTCCTATTTAGCTTCTTTGGGTCTGTGGTGTGCAGCATGGTACCTGTATTTTATGGTATCACTTATAAGTGGCAACAATAAGAGAAAGAGACTGGGTGTGCCTTGAGCATTTGAAAGCCCAAAACTTACCTACCAATGACACCCTTCCTCCAACAAGCCAACTCCTACTCCAAGGCCACACCTCCTAATGTTGCTCACTCAGCACTTGAATACATAAGACTGTGGGGTCCACTCATATTCAAAGCACCACAGCATATAAATGAGCCATCAAGGATATGACATTCTGGGGAAAATCAGAACAGAACGTTTTGTCTTGCTATTAAAATCACGAAACCCTTACCCTACATGGTTCTGAGCATCTATTGAAGCTTCTAGATTGTTCTAGACATTGAGATGACAGATTCAAAAAGGAAAAAAAAGCCTTCTTCATTACATCCCTGACTAAATGTACTGGTACTCTTATTCTTCCCAGGGAATTTAGGAATCAAACCTGATGCTCAGATTTTCTTTCTTGCTTCTTGAGACCCTCACTTTCTGAAGTTTCTTGACTTTTCCCACAAAATTTCTCATTTGCAAACATTAGCTTCAAATAATTTGTGTTTCCCTCGACCATTACTTTTTTTTTTCTCACTAATTCTTAAGGCCACCCTGGTGACCAATTCAGCTGTTCTGAGTTTCAACTACCATTGCACATTCTGGGATTATCTCAACATAATAGTGTAGAAATATGCCTTGAATTAGGATTCAATTGTGGTTGAGTGGCTGGCTGCAGCCATAGAAAGAATTTCACACCAGATGAGAGAAAGCGGTTTGATCCTGCCAGGGGGCCTACTTTCTCATTCATTTGCCAATTCCCAGTTCTTTTTTGAAAGGTGTTTTCTAAACCCTATGAGGTCTAGTCTACCCAGACAACTGGAAATGTGCCAAGAGGTTGTAATTACACTGGGCAATTTGTTGACTATAGTATGTACTGGGTAATAATTCTGAGACAAGAGAAATTACAATGGTTCTTTGTAAATTAGAAAGGAATTCAAGTTACCACCCACCAACTTCTTTGCATAAGGCTTTGATAGAGCCTACAATTGTTCAGCTAAAACATACTCCAGAAGATGGTGCCTGGCTTCAGTTGACAAATGCTTGTAGGGGTGCTGGAAGGTCCAGAGTGATGGTAGTTGTTCATTTTTCTTTTTCCCAGCCATTGAAGCAATAAACAGAATATACAGGGACAAGGAACAGAATAACAAGAACTGTTTTATAGAGCCACACATGAAATGCTTATATTCTAAAAATGTGGGAGGGAATCAAATTATGGGGCTGTCAAGCTGAAGAGACTTCTCAGTGATTAAAAATATGCACTATTCTTATAGGGAACCCAACTTTGGCTCCGAGTATGGATGCTGGGCAGGCAGACTCTCATCTCCTGGAACTCAATTTCTAAAGGATCAGATGATGCCTTCTGGCCTTGAGGATGCTTGCATACATGTACATATATCCACACAGATAAACCCACATATACATTATTTACAAGTAAATACATCATTTAAAAAATTGTCAGGCTAGAGACCTATCTCAGTAGTAGAGAGCACATCTTGAACACAGTACCACAGCATAGGGCTTGAACCCAGGGTCTTGTAATTCTAAACAAGTACTCTACTACTAAATTAATTCATCTTTCACCTCTTTTACTTCATTTCTTCCTTCCTTTCACGTTCTTACTTTTCAATTTTTGATCCAAGATCTTATTAAAGTACCCAAGCTGACATTGAACTCACTCTGAAGTCTAGCCTGGTCTGGAACTTGTAACCCTATCAAGTAACTGGGATTAGAGGTCTGTGCTACCAGGCCTGGAAAAGTTCCTTTCAAAAATGTATTTATAAAACAAGACTGGAACAAGTAAAGCCTTAAAAGAGAGTTTGATGTTATGATTACTTCTAAGGTATCTTTGCTTTCCTTGTTTGTGTTTAATGTTTTCCTTCTGTGTGAATATTTCCCTGTTAAGGAGAATCTATCTGTGTTAGCTTTGAACTGTCAACTTGATATAGCCTAGAGCCCCCTGAGGAAGGAGTCTGAGTGGGGTTACTTCAAATTAGACTGGCCAAGAGGTGTGTCTATGAGAAATTGTCTTAAAAATTAACTGACATAGGAGGACCCAGCCTACTGTGAGGAGCACTATTCCCTAGGCAGTTGGTCCTGTGCTATATTAAAAGGGCCAGGGAACCATGAGCCTTTGAGCAAGCCAGCAATCAGGCTTTCTCTGTGGTTTCTATCAAGGTCTCTGTGTTACTGCCCTGAATTCTCTCAATGATGAACTGTGACCTGAAAGTGTAAATTGAATGAACTATTTTGTCCCCTATATTGATCCTCAGAGTGATTTATCACAACAGAAAAGAAAGAACCTTTAGTAATATAGCTAATACTTTAATGAATCACTTAAATTCTCAAAGTATTTCTAGTATATCAACTTCATTTGAATTCAGCCAGTATTATGAATTATACATATGGCTAGATAGATATAAAACTTGGTGATTCTCTCTCTCTCTCTCTCTCTCTCTCTCTCTCTCTCTCTCGCACACACACACACACACACACACACACACATTTTTATATTATTCTCTCATATATCACATTCCAACCACAGTTTTCCCTTCCCTCCACTCCTGCTAGTTCCCCCACCAGATCTACTCCTCCTGTTTTCCTTCAAAAAAAAAGGCAGACCTCCCAGAGATATCATCTGAACATGGCATAACAAATTACAATAAGACTAGGCACATCCCCTCATATCAAGGCTGGAACCTGGCAGGAAAAAAATAGGGTCAAGAGCAGGTAAAAGATTCAAAAACTGCCCCACTCCAGCTACTAGTATTCCCTCAAGAACACAAGCTGCATAAATATAACATATATAGAGAGGGCCCATCTTAGACCTGTACAGGCTCCATAATTGTCACTTCAGTTTCTCTGAGCCCCTATGAACCCTGCTTAGTTGATCCTGTTGGCCACATTCTCATTGTATCCTTGACATAAACTGCTTTCTTCCTAAAAATAAGAAAATCTGAAATCCAGGTGAAGTTCTTTAAAAGCTAAAGTTGTTATTCAAACCACAACATTCTACTTCCTTGTCCCCAAAGGCTTGAAGTCTATTCAATGAATAGATTTGAATGCATATTATAATGCATTTTGTCCAACTTTAAAAGTCTTCATAGTCTATCACAGACTTGACATTATTTTAAAGTTCAAACTTCAAAATCTCTTCTGAAACTCATGGCAATCTCTTAACTGTAACCCATGTAAAATCAAAAGCAGATCACATATTCCAACATACAGTCTCACAGAATATACATTACCAATCCAAAGGGAGAAAATCAGAGCAAGACTAAAAAACAACAGGGCAAACTTCACATTCTGTATTTCCACATAAGATGGCAAGGTTCTCTTCAGTTCCTCAACTCCTTCCAGCTTTGTTGGCTGCGATACATTTCTTTCTCTTGGGCTTCTTTCAAGATCAGTCAGCAGCTTTCCTTGGCCCATATTCTGTGATTCTGATGTCTCCAGAATCTTGAGATCTCCAACACAATGCAGACTTCACTTTCACAGCTTTATACAATGACCTCTCTAGGCCTCTGTGGACAGACATCCTTGATGCACACCTTACTTTGTTGGCGTACCTTAGCTGTAGAGAGAGATTCTACAACCCCTTTCTTGTATCTTTGATTCTAAAGGCCAAATCACATGACCAAATCTGCCAACTTCTGCTGCTGGCACTTCCTTCAATTATATTCACACTAGCTTTCTGTTGTTGATTGTATCTTTCATTGCTTAAGCTTTTTCCGTTTTATAGGTTGGACGCTTATCTGGATGGGATCTTGCCCTGAGGTCACCACACACTCTTGATTCCTTTTAGTACCAGACTTTCTTGAAACTTCTCCCCAAGCACTGGACTTCACTCCACTATGCTTCTCTGCTCTCGTTCTCTCCTCAAATTGTACATATTGCATTTCTCTTTGTCCAGCTTGTTCCTTCTCATTATATATCTATATAAGAATGATTACTAATAACCACACAACATAGTCAATACTAGGCTGTCTTGAAATCTCCTCAACCAATGCCATTAATCTAAACTCTTCAATGTAGCCACAGCTAGTTGTTTTTGTTGTTGTTTTTGTTTGTTTGTTTGTTGTTGGTTGGTTAGTTCGTTGGTTGGTTGCTTTTTGGGTTTTGTTTGTTTGTTTGTTTGACAAGTCATAAATTAGCCAGATTCTCTGACAGAACATCACAGGCCACTTGTTAATATTCTTCCCCTCCGAAAGCTCTTGAGCTAGGCTAACATAATCTACATAATTTTCATCACTAAGCACCACTGTCTTCCAGTATTAGGATAGCCTAGTAAGCATCACTTAAAGTATGCAACCACTTTTCTACTCCAAAATTCCAAAGTCTTCTACAACAAACAGCATAATCAGGGATGTCACAGAAATGCCCCACTGCTGGTACCAACTCCTGTCTTAGTCACTGTTCTATTGTTGTGAGAGACACCATAACCAAGGCAACTCTTACAAAAGAAAGCATTTAATTATGATCTTGCTTGTAGTTTCAGAGACTTCATCCATTACCATCATGTCAGGGAACATGGAGGCAGGTAAGCATAATGTTGGGGAAATAACTGTGAACTAAATCCTGATGTACAAGCAGAGAGGGGCAAGGAGACAGGTGGAGAGAAAGAGATGGGGAGAGAGAGAGAGAGAGAGAGAGAACATACCTGGGCATAGTATAGGCTTTTGAAACTTCAAAGCCTATTCCCAGTGAGAACCTTCCTCCAATAGGGCTACCCTTCCTGTTCCTTCTAATCCTTTTCAAATGGTGTCACTTCCTGGTGACTAAGCAGGGATTAATCTGGTGAAGAAATGAATAGCCTGGAAGTATTATGTTTGAGCATCTACCATTGAATAAAAAGATACGCATACTTTTGATAAAGTGTAATAAAAAATACTTTCCCACTTATTACATTCAAGCTCGGTCCATCTTTATGCAAAAGTGGACAATGAAAATATTGTGGGCAAGTGCTTGCTTTGCATGCATCAGACCATGGGACTGAACCTCAACATTATATAACTCCCCCTCCCCAAATAGTGTCAGGGGAGGTGCTAACACTAAAGTCTAGTTTCCTAACTGGTTCTTGATTTGTCAATAAAGAAGGCCAGGAGCCAATTGCTGACCAGAAGGTAAAGATTGGACTTCCAGGTCCCAAGAGGAAAAGGAGATGCAGAGAAAGAGAGAGGGTCTTTTTCTGCCATGCTTGGGAACAAGAGGAAATCAGCAATCATGTAAGATCTTGGGGTAGCTAGGGCCTGCAGCTCTGCTGCAGGCAGGTTGCCGGAGATGTTCAGCAGAGCTGATTGGGGTGGGAGCTGGAGATGGTGGTTTGATAAGGGCACACATTTCCAGGTGGGAGGTATCTGTGCCCAGCCATTGTGCCGTGAAAGGCAAGCTGTAAAGTAACAAGCTGAGTGTATGTCCTTTATCCACAGAGTCAAAGGTCTCAGAAGTGGGCTGTGGAGTGGTTGATTCCTGGAGGAAAGTGGGTAGGAAAGAAAAGCCTGGATCAGTGTTGGCAGCATTGATCCAGCTAAGCCAGTTGGAACAAAAGGCAGCCGGGAGTGGGCTGGAAATGCAGCAGCTCCCAGGCTAAAGCAGTAGTGTGCATTTAAAACTACATGCAACAGAATAGTATTGCTCACTAGTACTCAGAACACTCAGAAAGTAGAGACAGTAAGAGCATGAGTTCAAAGTCACCCTCTACCGATAGTGAACTTGAGACCAACCCAGGCTACAGGAGACCCTGACTAAAAAGAAAAACAGTTATTTTTATGAATTGATGCAAACATATTTTCTTTGGGGATTCATGTCAGAACTTTATTTCAAACATGTTTTAGGGCAGATGTAACTATGCATAGCCCATAGCACTTCATGTATAGAGAGTTCATCTGAACACACCTCCTTTTGACTTCCTATTTTCTTAGTTTTTTTTCCACTAAGAGTAGCTTCATCAGGCAACTCTTTTGAAAATCCTTCACCCCAAGCCAACCTCATCCTCTTAAATGACACAAACCTACCAAGTATCTTTTAGAGAGAGCTTGATGGTCAGAGAGTTTCCAAAGTTCTGATTACAAGAACCACTGTCTCGGTTTCCCTTCTGTGGTTGTCACCCAGCCCCAAGTCTCTGGAATCCAGGAAAGGCTTCATCAGCTCTGAAATCCTCTCTCTCATTTCACATTACCCTTCCATCGTGGCTTGGAAACCAGGGCTATAGTATTCACGTTCTGCCTTTTCACATTCACAGAAAGAAGATGGTTACAGGAACAGACAATGAGAAATGAGGGGAAATTACAAGGACTGGAACTAGTCTCTGATACGTGCATACTGAAAACCACTATTACATTCCTGAGTAGCTCTGGCTCAACTGTTAGAAAATCCAAGAGATTTTTCACGTTATCATATTTCAGTTCTGGAAATTACTTGAATTTGATGGCGTTTTTGCCTTATGCCTTTACAGAACAGTTGTTATGGTAATTTTCTCAGTAGCTAGAAGGAAGGAAAACCTGAAGCACACCCCAGAAGTCCCAACAGCGGCATGTATGATGGATTTCTCCAGACTTTCTGATTTAATGTAACTCACCCTTAAAACTCATTTAATTAAATTTATGGACTTGTCTGTGGGATGCATATGTGCCATGTGCTTGTGGGGCCAGAAGACAAACTTGCTGCCATCAGTTTCCCCATCTTCGATGAGTCTGTTGCGATTGAACTCAGGCTTTCAAGCTTGACAGCAAGCACCTTTATTTACTGAGCCACTACAGTGCCCCTACTCAGCCCCTTTGGTTATTTTGAGGGGAGGAATATTCAAGCACCTGCAGAGATCATCTCCATAAACTATTTAAAAAGAAACCTTTGATGTCATCTGGAGAACAAGGAACATGTGAGCAAGATGGATGCTGTCTTTAGGAGGGTCAGCATGGAAGATCAGTTTCAACTTCAAGGGGGAACTACGGCAGATGCTGTGCTTAGGGGGAAAACAGTGAGAAAAATGAGTGTATAGCACAAGATTCCCCAAATATGTGATGTGTGAAATATAATTAATCACATGAACTGAGAGAATGTGGCTGCTTTCTGATTTCTAAGTAGAAAAACATGTAACAGAAGTGAGATCAAGGTTCACACGTATGATGAGTGTGGAGGCTCCATTCCTCTGAGTCTCCATGGAGGCTCTGCCTTGGGAAAGAACCACTTTTGCAACAGAACAAATGTGAAATAAAGAGATCACATCCATTTCCAGTGATGTGACACAAAATATTCTAAATAAAACCAAAAAAGCAAATGCTATCTTCCAGAAATAACAAACAACATTGATGAGACGCTAAAGAGCAATTGCATGAATGAGGAATGCATAGCTTGTGTGTGAATCAGAAGATTGGATATGGTGAGCCAGGTGTGGCAGGAGTACCTAGCAGCCAGGTGATGGAGATAGGAAGCTCATGAGTTAGAAGCAATGTGTATGACTCTCTGTCCTAATCTCCATCCCACACTTTCAAAAAGGAAGACTTAAGACTAGAGAGGTAAGTGAGGAGTTGAGAGTGCTTCCTGATGTTCCAGAGGACTAAATTCAGTTCTCGGCACCCATGTGGAACAGCTCACAAAGGAAACATAACACAAGGTAAACTAAGACTTCATAATAAGATGTCCTAATTACCATTGCTGGAACTTACTAATCTTTGGTTTTTTTTTCTTTTAATTTTTAAAACCACATTTGTTATTCTTGGCTTATGATATTTCAAACAGAAATATGACCAAACCCCACATTATATTTTAATATAATCTCACAAAAACACCATTTATGAAAGCTGTGCAATTACACACCTTTGCATTTGTTGGTATAACCCTGAAATTGAACACTTCTTCATATTTCTGTCACCTTTCTTTGTATTGCCACATGGGTTGAACATGTGTTAAGTCATATGACTTCATTATCAACATACCTACTTTCCTGTTATCCCAGGTGGTATGAAATAGGGTTCACATGGTTCCTGGTTCTTCCTTCTCTTCCATTTGCCACTTTGAGAATTGAACCCAGGGCCTCACCCATACTACACATTCTACCTCTGAGCCACATCCTCAGCTCCAACACTCTGGTTCATTCTTTTTGTAGCTTTGGAGGATTTAGCAACCCCCTGTCACTGTTAATGGATTCTTTAACACTTTGCACAGGTTTTTTAAAAATTGAAAAAGAAATTCAGTAGAGAAAGATGTGACTCTGTCATAGACTTCTTAACACATTTTTTCTCTGATACAAAGACTGACAAACCTGGACCTAGCTCTTCTCTTACTGAGAAAGTAAGCTGGCAACATATTTTAGTTTTGAATAAATAAAAAATGAATTCAATTCTTTAGTGATTTGGTAATTGGGGTAGAGTGTTGTCATGTGACCACAGGCACAGGAAGATGTTACAAATGAAGTTGACAATGTGGTCATAATCCCTAGTGAGAAGCTACATTTTTGTCTTGCTCAGACCTTGGCTCGATGTGTACAAATATCTGGAACTCTTCTATCTTACCTTCCAAGCCAAGTTTGTAATCACCTCCATATTAAAATATTAATCACCAGAGCCTGCAAGGCTGCTGCACACTTTGGGGATAACCCAGTGTCATTTCTCAAGGATGAATTTCTTGTGTAAATTTCAAGAAATCTAGTCCTACATACAGGGATATAGTGGGCATCACAGACCTGTCAAACTAGTTTTCTGACATTCTGTGATGATGATGGTTAGTCTTCATTGTTGGCTAAGTAGGATTTGAAACCACATGGAAAAGATCCTCTAGGCATATCAATTGGGAGTTTTCTAGATAGGACTCATTGAGGTGAGAAGACCCATCAAAAATGTAAGTGACATCATTTCATGGCCTGGTCTTTCAGAATGACTTATTAAAATAAAACAATGATTTAAAAAATCAATCAGGGGAGCTAAATACCAGTATTCATTGCTCTCTACTTCCTGGTTCCTGGTTGGAAACAATGCGACCAGTCACCTCCTTCTCCTGTAGCCACATCTTTGCTGAACAGTAAGCCAAAATGGACCCTTCACTTAGTTGCTTTGTCAGGCAGTTGCATAGCAACCGCCAGTAAAACAAGTAATTATTATAGTGGATAGACTTATAGCAGGATTCAGTGTTACTGTACCACAGTCAACTATGACCTGGGGGACATTATTACCCAATAAGTGATGTGTTATGATCCAGCTCTTCTGTTACTGGAAGAAGGAGTCAAATATTCATGTCAGATAATATTTTGTAGTCTGGCAGATGAATCCCCTTTCTGGACATGACTCTGATTTAACTAATGCATTAGAAAAGGCCTATCTTGAGCTGGTATTGATGATGTCAGAAACTCTCTGAAGTTAGGAGATGAAAGCCTGCAAGAATGGTTTTAATCTCGGATTTGTTTACCAGTAGTGGATATGATGGAAAATGCATCTTGCTTATCATCCTCACTCCCTATATATTCTTGGGAAATGAAGTGAGAAGACACGAAGCTTTGCTGACACCCAAAGTCTATTCTTAGCCATGAACAGGCAAGATGTTCATGGCAAAGAGGAGACGTTAACAAAAACATGGTCCAGGATCTTAATGGTTAACAGATGAAATGAAGCTCCCTGACCATGGTTTTTTGACTTAGAAGGCTTCCAGTAGACAGCCTTCTTGCCATGTTATCTGCCACCTAAACACAGAAGGTACTAGTCCCACATACCCAGATTTTAACCTAAACTCTGATAGCCAAAAGCAGTGGTACTGTTGATTTGCACTCCCAACAAATGTGAGACAATAGGAAAGCTTTGTTTGCAAATTGGTAATTTTCCTAGTAAAACAGAATGGATGGAGAAAAGGTTAGTGAAAATATCAGATGACATGAAGGAGAGGAATGTCCTCAATCAGGAAAAACTTACCTTTCCCTCTGTCTAATGTATAGCTGTGACTTAAAGGGTGTTTAATGTATAGCTGTGACTTAAAGGGAGAACTTCATATGTACAAGGAATTGTGCATTTGTCATGAAGAGCTAGGTCCAGGTTTGACTTCTAACTCATCTTGGCATAACCTGTTTCCACATTTTAAAGTACAGAACTACACATTTAAAGGTCAATAATTCAAGCTGGCATGGTGATCCTCACCTGGAGATAGAGCAGGAAAATCAGGAATTCAAGGTCATCCTCACCTACATAACAAGTTCAGGGGCAACTTGGGCTATATGAGTCCTTGTCTTAAAAAACATAGATACCTACCTCACCAGGCATGTCATGTATTTCTTTTCCTTTTTGCTTCCCATCTTCTAGGTTTGTTGTTTTGACTAATCCACTGCTGGTTCATACTCATGTGACTCTTCATGGGACTCTTCAAGCTCCTGGCCACCATGTTAACCAGATACTATAAAGACAGAGAAACCAGCAAAATCTCCATAGCTGCAAGCACTTCTGTCTAGCTCATGGGACTATGGGTTGAAGTTCTGGTGAGATTTGAATGAGGGTTGTGCTTGGTGTTTTCAGAGTAAATGCCACACAAGTCTTCTCTTTGTGCTTAATAGCATCAATGGCATGAGGGTGCTCTTCTCATGTCTCCAAATGGCAATCCAACAAAATGGTAGGTAAAACACATATATATGGTTGATGCTGACAGTGCTCTTGATGTCTGTCTGTCTAACTATTATCTACCCATGTATATATTTTATACATGATATATATATATACATATATATACATACATATATTACATGGGTGCCTTTTTACTATCTTAATATTGATTTTAAAATATACCAACATCTAAAGCTTTATGATATATCTATACAGAACATATACTTCTACACCTTAAAACCAACAAGAATACTTGATGGTTCTGTTCAGTGTCAGAAGTATATTATGCCCCACTTCCCTGAGATGCTTTGCTACTCCTTGACTGAAGCTCTTGACAGTACTACATTCCAGCCCTGAAGTCAATGAATAACAGAAGCTATGTAAGACAGGGCCATCTGTGGTCAATGAGGAAGAAGAGTACTATACATTGGAGGATTGCTTTCAGGTATTGCATGTCAGGGCAACTGAAACCAGGTTTGAAGTAAACAGGGGATACTGAGCTGAGGCATGCGTAAGAGAAATGGTGGTCCTAAGCATCACTAGAAATAAGGAAGACAGAGCAAAGAAGAGGGAAGAGGCATCTAGGTGGAAGCTGAACAAGTAACATACACTTTCATTTGTTTCTTTGCAGCTCCAAAGGGGTCAGAGAGTAGAAAGGATAGGAGAATAGACATCACCGTGTATACATTACTAAACATTACCTAAAAGAGAAGATTTGGTTTTGTTAAACCTTGAACCCACTAACATTCTCAAGTTCTAAGAATGGTGTAATTTATTGTATTCCATTATCTTAAATTCATAGAGATCTGGGCAAGAAAGCAAATGGGCATGAGTCAACCTCTACTGACTGCTACTAGCATGTGACCTCCTGGCCCACACCATTCAAGGACAGTTTACTAGTGGTGTGGTCACACACAGGACCATAATTTTGTTGTTGTTTTCATGGTGTTGATTAGGGATTGAACATAGATTCCTATGTATGTTCAAAACAACACTCTTTCTCCAGATGAAAAAATGTTTATAGAGTCTTTTGATGCTGGGCAAGTATAAAACACTGAGCCATATCCCCAGTAATCAATATTTCTAACCACTGAAATGATATAATTAGCTAAGTGTCTTGCCGAAAATGCCTTTCGCCATCTCTTTGATTAACCACTTACTAAATTAGCCTGGAAAAGTCAGTTTCATTGTGCAATGTTTTATGTAGCCTAGAGATAGTCTTTTGATGGTATGCATTACATTTTAGTATTTGTATTTGTGTAAATACCAGATGTATGTGATGTATGCATAACACATACAAATATATAAGTCTGTGTACTTATACATATGTGTATATACACACATTTAGTCTGACTGTATATCTGTAATTTTAATTTTGCAAAGTAAAGTTGAAAGAGTAACTATTAGATGACTCTATTAAAAACTGATATTTGGTATATTCTATATATAAAATGTGCATCCTTCTTAGCATTACAATTGGAGCCCTTCTGATTTTAGATGTTGCTTCTCTAGAGCATTGTTTAACAGACATTCCTCTGATACCCTGCTGTCTAATCTTCAATCTCAGTGAACTATGCTCAATCAGGTAATGTTTAAAGGAGACCACTCCTGGAAATATAAAGTGATTATGTGGTTTAAAAAGTTTGTATTTGCACATGAATTTAATACCGTTTCTCATCATGCTGTTCCAAAGACCCCTTCTTCTCTGGTTTGGAAATGTTTGTAGGAACATCTTCAAGGTCATAGAACACAGAGTTGGGAAGACCAAAAGCACTCTTGAAGATAACAAAGCTTCAAGATTCTCTTCTGCTACCCATTTTATTTGTCACTCAAAACAACTGTGACTTTTCAACCCAGTTAAAAGGCATTTTCCACTAAGAACATGAGAAGAAGGCATCTTTCAGAGTCTGTATACTCTACACTCCTTCTCTAGATGAAAAACGTTTAGTAGAGTGGCCATACACACATGTGGGATTTAGTGACTTCGCAGCCTGTTTTGTATTTTTACTGATAAGGACCATCTTCAAAGTCAATCTTACTGAATTTTCAACTGGTTAAGAGTTATGATTCTTCCCTGAGTTAGGAATTGCTATTAATGTCAACTTAGCATGCTTTGTGCCCAGAAAGGGACTTTGGGGCAAATTCAAAATTAGGCCCAAACTCCTTGGACAGCAGGCCTTGGGAATATGAACCATGTAAACAAGAAAAATCATAGATGACTTGATAAAAAACTAGCATAATCCTAGGAAAAATATTAGTTTTTTTCTTCTCACTACATTGGCCAAAATCAATAAAGTAAACTTTCTGCAGTCTGGGATATACTGATAGATGTATGTTCAGAAATGTGTTTGACAAAGATATCTGATACTGTAAAATAAGATAAAGATAAAACATCACAAATGTTTAAAGATGTGGAACTATCAGATTTGCTAAATATATACTTGTATTTCTATGTTTCTTTATGGACATTTCTAATGATCTTTTTAGTATAAAATTATTATTAGTGTCTCTCTAGAGAGATACAGGCATCAATTATCTAGACAGAGTTCTATAATATTGATTACATGTTTTTAGGCTTCAAAATGTCTTTTAGTTCTGTTTTTACTGTACTGTTTTTCTATTTTCTGAACAAACTTTCTTTTAAAATATAAACTTGTGATCTGTGCTGCCCCCTAAGGCCATATTGATGTCTGTGGTCTGTGTTATCACCAGAGGCCATGTGGCTGTCCGTGGTTTGTACTGATGCATAAGTCTATATCGATGGCTATGGTTTGTCCTGTTGCCAGGGCCATGGTGGTGTCTGTGGTTCATGTTGACGTTGGAAGTCATGCTGATGTATGCAACCTGTGCTACCACTTGAGGCCATGTTAATGTCATTGGTCCATGCTGCAGCCAAGGGCCATATTGATTGCCTAGGATCAGAGCTGCCACAGAAGACTTGCTGATATCTATAGTACGTGCTATGGCTAGGGCCTGTGTTGATGTCAATGGTTCATGCTGTCTCTGGAGGCCATGATGAAACCATAATCAGAACCATGGTCTATGCTGTCACCTGGGACCATGTTGAAGTCCATAGTTCATGCTACAACTGGAAGCCATGTTAATGTCCTGTAGTCCCTGCTGCCCAGGAAGCCATTTGGAAGCCTATGATCAATGCTGCCACTGGCAATTATTGACAAGGAAGGTTTTCCTGCAGTGGGTACTGATGACTCAAGACTTATAATTGAAATGAGAACCAAAGAAGGCTTCTGTGACAATCTTTCAATGCCAACCCTACCACACTCCTGAATAAAAGCAAAGAAAAAGAAAACTGTCTAGACAGAAAGGCATTGAAGAGATTCCTAAAAAATTGTGATAAAGATAAATTGTAGCTTTTCACAGTTGATGACTTCTGGCAGAGGTAAGGGGTGGAGAAAGGAATCAGTTATCTTTAAGGGGCTTATCATTGGGAATTTGAGCATGTTCCAATAAATATATGAGGAATACAATTGGACTTGGTTTATTTGTGGGAGAACAAAGGTAGGGGGTGGACCTGGGAGGAATGAAAACTGAGTGAGATTGGGGTGCATTATTGCATATTTCAAATAGTATATACATATATTGTGTTGAGAAAAAACTTATTTTGTGTATTTGCATATGGGTTTGTGCACCTTTATGTGCGAATGCACACAGAGGCGACAAGCACTGAACTCCAACAGAGCTGGAGTTAGAGGCAGTTGTGAACTACCAGCCCTGGGAACTGGGCACTGAACTCTGGTCCTCTATAGGAGCAGTACGTACTTTAACAGGTAAGTTGCTACTCTATCCCCATGAACACATTGACTTACCAACCAAAAAGAAAAACAGAAAACAAAAAAGTCATAAAGTACAAACCTGGGACACTAACTTATGACTGTAATTTTTGCCTGGCTGTCTAATTTTTGCATAGTTGTTTCTTAGAAGATTACAGGTAGCATTTTATATTCTCATTTTCCTGTGATGTTTTTAAAATGTGATTGATTCCATCTGTATTACTATCTCAACCAAAATTCAGCCCAACATAACAACTGAGCATAATATTTCACCCATTTATTCATTTGGCACATGACCATTCCATAGACATATACCTTAAATGCAAGGAACACGTAGTCTACTAAGATATAAGCCCTACCCCTGGTGTCTAGTAGCTATGCCCTGAGTTCTGGAAGTAAAAAGAATTAGCAAATCAGTGGCAATCTGCCTGTGGATGTTCTTTATGTCTGTGATGCATGGGAAAGCAGCAATGGGTTTGAGCTGCATTCATTAGAAAGCTGAAGTTAGAGTAAGTCTCCTAAGAGAGGTAGGTAGGAAGCAGGACACCTCTTACTAGATCTCAGGAACACCAAAACATGTGATAGCTGCAGTGTTTCATAAATCCTTCTTGGGCCCTAGAATCAGCCCTCTGAGGAAGGGAATGTGTTATGTTCAAAAGAAGCACACTGTGCAGAGACCAGTAAACCCAGCTTATTGTAGACTATTCAACTGTGGACATCAGCCAAGCTGTAGGTATATACCATCAAGAAATGGGCCATCCAGGGTTATCCAGCTATAAATAAAAATAATTTGGTTGTTTTATGTGTATGCGTATTTTGCCTACACGTATGTGTGTGTACCACATATGTGCCAGTACCTGCAGAGCAAAGAGAAAATCAGATCCCCTGGAACTAGAGTTAGAGATGCTTGTGAGCCATCATGTGAATGCTGGAAACTGAAAGCAGATCCTCTGCCATAACAGCCAGTGCTCTTAACCTCAACAAGCCATATCTCTAGCACTTACAGTCTACATTTTAACATCATGATAGAGGAATTCTTATGTTAAACTGGAATTATAAAAAGTACTGTTGGAAATTTAGATAATTCCAAATTATCTAATGGAATTAATATCTAATATTATATCTAATCACATGGAAATTAACTTAGCTGAAGTGCACTCAACTACCAGTCTTTGTGGAATTTTTTTCAAGTATTCAAAACAAGTATATGTTTGATGGTTTGTACACATTTAATTAGTTCTCAAAATTCCAGTACATTAGAACTGTGAAAATGGGTAAATTTGGCCTAAATCTGGTGTCATACTTGGATGATCAGTTTGGGCTCAAAGCTGTCTTTACGCATAGTATATTTTAGTTTAAATGTACATGGGAACAAATTATATCTTAACTTAAGAATGTAGACCATTGCCAGGCAGTGATGGCATATGCCTTTAGTCCCAGCACTTGGGAGGCAGAGGCAGGCAAATTTCTGAGTTCAAGAGTGAGTTCCAGGACCCTGTCTCAAAAACAAAAGCCAAAAAACAAAAACAAACAAAAAAAGAATGTAGACCATTTAAACTGAGCAACCGATTCCCTTCCAACCACAGCATCCCATCCTCAGCATGTAACATGCAAACAACTGAGTCTCACCCATCACAGCATTTGATCTTCAGCCAGTCACAAGCTACAAACTGATCTGATGTGTCTATATAAGGAAAATGCCAACTGCAGCCACTCATGTAACTTTCTGCCTATAAATATAACCTGTGCTTCTGACAGAAAGGGACATTTTGAACCCTCTTGGATGGTTGCCCGTCTCTAGAACCTTTTCTCCCATTCAAATAAACTTTGTGGAAACTAGTTTGGGTCTCAGTTTTTCCTTTAGTGATAACATAACTTGTGGAAACTATTTTTGTTTTGTCAAAGGGATCCAGTAAACTGAGTTGAGAAAAAGAGACTAGAAATTTATTTCATGGCTTATAAAGCACTATGAGGACATGAAAGCTGAATTCCAGATGCTGTGACATGCTACACATAACAGAAGATGTGCGTGTGTGTGTGTGTGTGTGTGTG
>NW_022196903.1:135064705-135066804 GCF_008632895.1 Mastomys coucha | reverse complement strand
AGAGAGAGAGAGAGAGATGCCCGCAGAGGCCAGAAGAGCATGACAAACTGAAGTTACAAGTAGCTATGAACTTCCTGGTGTGGAAACTGGGGATCAACCTTAGTCCTCTGGAATTGCAGAGTACCTCCAATTGCAGAGGCATCTTATTTTCAAACAACACTGCTATGAATCCACTCAGTCCATATTCATGTCTTTAGGAAATGTACATTAAGTGAACTGTGTTTGGGGAACAACTCAAATATGTCAGTGAAAGAAATGATAGAGATTCCTGCCATCCACCAGCTTATATTCCAGTGGGATGGGAATAGGTAAAAATGGCTGACCAACACAACAAATAAATTGCTAGAAGGTTCCACCACAAACAAAACTGATAATTCATTTCTATCCTATTCCACATTCTCACCGAGGGTAAACTGTCTTTCAGTGGGAAGAATCTATGTCTAATAATGCTTAAAAAGAAACCAAGAGTGACCTTTTAAAGTCCTTAGTAGATGAGTGAAGAGTGCATGCACAAGGGGGACATAGGTAAATATTATAAAAGGCAGATTATTCCAAGATTTTTTTTAAAGCATTGCAAAGGTTTCAGAATACTCAGGGGAAAGATTTTTTTTTTACTTAAATAAATGAGATGACAAGAAATGAGGAAATGGAATATTCCATCAGAGAAAGGAAGTGCTAATTTTAAAGAGCTTAAATAATAGATGTGACAAGTTTCACTTAAAGAAAATATTTCAACTGTGTAATAAAAATATATTTCCCAAGTTGAAAAGTATGTGTTAAAAAAATCTGGCTGATTTCAAAACTCAAAGAATGAAAGCTCTGAGCTTTGACTGGTCCAAAAAGAATATTTCCATAAGGTTTGTCAACTACCTGTGTCCCTGATTTGAGATTATTGGCTTTAGGTCATGTATGTCTCCTTTCACAGTTGATGTCACTCAGGAACTGTGTTTTTGTGAAGTATAAGTTAATTTAAGTTTATTTTTCTTAGATTAGAGGTTGTTTCAGTTATTAAGTGAAATCACTTTTGAAACCCAGGGGAATATTAGATGAAGATGGAGGCTGTGTCACAACTACCAGTCAAACCAAGGGTTGACAAGAATAAATCATGAGTAAGACACTCAGCCGTGAAGCCTCCCTTGTTAGGTTAATGTTTTCCTAAGGGCTCTAAGAAAAGATTAATTCACTTTTGTTCTCTAAAGGAATGAGTCTTACCTAATTTTTTTAAGCAACAGGTATACAAACAAGGAAATTCAGTGTAGCAAGAATGGATAAAAGCAAATGAACATTGAAAAAGAAGAGAAAGTTCTTTACAACTCCAAGACTTCGTAGGTAAGGCAACAAATACTGGACCAGTTAAAAGAATGAACTTGAGTACTGCAGGTCATTTTTGTATGATGCTTCCCAAACTTACAAATGCTTTTCATACACCACATTTTTTAAACTCAAAACAATGCTCTACCTTCATTAATCATTAATTATCTATTATTATTCATGAAAGTGACACAATGAGTCCCCAGCATTGCTTATGGCTAAGTGTTTCCTACGGTCATTTAAATTTTTCCCTAAGATAGAAAAGAAACATCAGAGTATTCATGAAATAAATAACACCAGATATGTCTCCTAAGGTTGAATTTTTTAAAGCACTTAAAAGAAATTTTTTTAAAAAAATCAATCTTCTTATTTTCATTGAGTTTTTTTTTTTTATTTGTTCAATCTTTTGGTGTGTGCGTGCTGCATATATGGTAACTGTTTTTGCCAAAATTCAATGGCCGGCTCCCATCCTCAAGAAGTTCATGATTGGGGTGAAAAACAGTGAAAGTGATCAAAGTATAATAGAGTAATGTAATGTAGGAATCGATCAGTAATGGTTTTCTAGGGGGACAGAACTGTACAGGTGTATGCATGCCTGTGTGTGGGTACATATGTGTGTGTGCATGTGTGCATGCATGTGCATATACATGTGGTGTGTGTGTGTGTATGTGTGTGTGTGTGATTTATCAGAATAGCTAACTAGTTATGATCCCACTATTCTTTTTTTTAAACTTTTATTACATTATGATGAGAAAAGTTACATGATTTCAATTTATCTGAATTTGTTA
>NW_022196903.1:135062208-135063012 GCF_008632895.1 Mastomys coucha | reverse complement strand
GCCCCCCACCATCTGGTTATCTCTAGTGCTACCTGCCCTTGCTAAATCTGACTGGAGCCAGTCCTTCCAGTGATCCTGGTTGTGTCAGAACTCCTCAGAGTCAAGCTGTCTCCGGGATTCTGGGATTCTAGGATCCTGTGATCCTGGGCTTGTTATATCACCTGGGAGTGGAGCTTCCTCTGGGTGTTGTGGGACTGGCTGTGGAGCTTGTGCCCAAGGTTTGCTCAGGACACCAACCCAGACAGACTGGAAGGAACCCAAGTCATTGGGCTGGCAGAGTTCCTGTGTGCCTGGTCCTGCTGGTCCCAGTTACTCCCAGTGTTGGGACAGATGTTGGTTCCTCTTCACCTCTGATCCTGGGTGTGCTGATACCACTATTCTAACAATGATTGTCCTCTGACACAAAGTTGAAGAATCCCATACTTGTTCTAGCTATGAAGTTGGATGTCTCTGCTGCTCTTGGGAATCCCAAAGAAGTAGGTTTTAAAACCAGTCAAAGAACTAACTTACCAGGGAAAGTGAGGGCAAGAAGGCTAAGAGCAAAAGATTCCTTCTTCCACATCTTTTTTATACAGACTGCCACCAGCAGGTGTGGCCCAGATGAAAGGTGGACCTTCCCACGTCAGAAGATCTCGACTTAGGTTCAGTCTTCCCACTTCACATCATTCAATCAAGAAAAATCTCTCCAAGGTATATCCAGTCAATTGGGTTTTGGTTAATTCTAGATGTAGTCAAGTTAACAACAATGAACATCCATCAGAGTATAGGAATTCAGTATAAAAAATTATTTATTATGTCACAAAA
>NW_022196903.1:135057589-135061574 GCF_008632895.1 Mastomys coucha | reverse complement strand
ATATATATATGACTTAAAAGAGGGAGGCCTTGTCCATTCCAACACTGGTTGTGAGAACACTAAAAATAAAATTGTTTTCAAAGAAAAACTTAAAGTTTATAGTTTTACTTATAATAAAATTATTATGCATTGTCCAAGTAGATAAAAAATGATAATTTTCTGCTTGGCCTAGTTGGCTTGAGTCCTACAAGTTAGGAAAGAGATTAATAAACTGACAACTGAATTTATAGCTTTTAACATGTGGTTGAACCAAATTGTTTGGGCTGATGACTTCATCTTTTTGGACTGGACTCTCACCCAGTTCCTGAACCCCAGAGGGTTGACAGTTTGCACAACATTTTTCCAGTCTTCTCTGTTGGGATGTTACCATATTTTTCCCCCTTCAGTTACTCTCGGGAGTTTTATTCCAACTTCTATCACTAGTAGCTCAGTTGTTTGAAAACTTTGTGTTAGCGGTAAGAGATTTCCAACTATTGTCTCAGAAGCTATTGGAAGTACAGAAAAGACAAACTGAATATTAAGAATTATTCCAGGGGTTGGGATGGGGAAATTGTTTAGTGATAAAGCACTTGTTAGGAAAGAGTGTGGGAAAAAAAATCCTGATCCCTAGAACATACATAAATGTTGGGTGGGTATAATGGACCACCTGTAATTCTAGATTTGGAAAACAAAGATGGATCCCAAGAATAAGCTTACTAGAGAAATTAGTTATATCAGCAAGTTCTAGATTTAATGGAAACATGTATATGCACATATATTTCTACATATCTGTGCCTATACATATGCATATCACAAAGAGATACATATGCATGTGTGTATGCAAAAATGTGGGGAAATAATTCTTTTAGATTCCCTAAAGTAAATATATGAAGCTGCTAGGGCACACCAAAAGAAATTTTTTTATGCAGGTTAAACATTGGTCAACCACACAATTGAAACAACATGCTTTTGCTTCACTGCTTACAGACACTTGGAAAATTGTTTTCTCTGTGCATTAAAATCACACTTTAGGACAGCTGAGCCATTTGAAAAAATTGAAAAGTAGAATTAGTTATTCTAAAGTTCACTGATGAAACTGATAGCAATTGAAGGCAAGGGCCCACATGAAAGCTACTGGATTTGGCAATCTGAGTTCTTTCAACCACAAGTGATATACTCATACACAGAGTCACATAAAAATAATCCTTAAAGACATTAACACATAAACATATATAGAATATATCTATTTACTGGTTATTAGTGCAATAATAACATTATTTTTATTCATCAGTTCTTTTTTGTTTCCTATGTTATCTCTGGTGTCTATAAATACCTCTGTTACATGGAAACATTGAATATTTGTTGAATAAACAAACACAAGAAGCATTAAGACTTCAAACTACAACCCCAAGCTCATCACTTTGTCATGTGTGTTTTAAAGAATTAGCTAAAATCATGACATTGAAAATTGGAATTTTACCATTTCTAATCTACATTTCGTATATAGGAAACAATAAAGAGGAAGTCAAGTCCCAAATTGAGCTAGCCTTGGGGAAGTCCAAACAGAAAGGAGAAAAACAAGTGTGAAGACTAACAGCAAAGGATAGGTAACTAGTGAGCCAACTGTGGCTTGAGTGCTTCAGTTATTGTGTCCTGTTTCCTAAGGACCTCATGTAGCTGTGCACTCCTGTGCAATCCGGCTGGAGGGGCTGAGTCAAGTTTTCTATACCACAGTTTTAACTAGAGATATTTGAGAATGAAAAGTCCTCATATTCTTGGTGTCTGAAGACAGCACTGCTGGGATCCACCCCCACCCCTAAACCTTGAATCACTTATTTTATGAACAGGGTGTAAACATTTCTGTTCTGCATTGTAACAAAAGCTAGATCTCCTTGTGAGGATTTGCTGATCGTGTCTGACCAGATGGCTTCTACATCCTGCATTTCCTCCCTGTGCTGAGCTTTGATGATCCTCAGCTGCACAGGCCCCATAGTCTGCTTAACTTTTTCCCAGAGTGCTGTCAGCTGGGAAAAATGATTCCTTGTGGATTAAACCCTGGACAAGTTATTTTATATAATTGTGTCCAGAAGATGAATTAAAAATGAACAAGAATAATGACTGAAAAACCTTCATAAAATTCAAATTTAGTATAGGATGACACTTTTTATATTTGTTGTTGTTCTTGCTATTTCTGCTGTTGTTGCTGTTGCTGCTGCTATTGTTGCTGTTGCTGCTGTTCCTGCTGCTGTTGTTGCTGCTGTTGCTGCTGTTGCTGCTGTTGCTGTTGTTGCTGCTGTTGCTGCTGCTGTTGCTGCTGTTGTTATTGCTACTGTTGTTGTTTTTGCTGCTGTTGCTATTGTTGTTGCTGCTGTTGCTGTTGTTGTTGCTGTTGTTGTTGTTGTTTTTGCTGCTGTTGCTATTGTTGTTGCTGCTGTTGCTGCTGTTGCTGCTGTTGCTGCTGCTGCTGCTGTGGTTTACTGTCTTCTGTCAATAAGATGGCTCAGTGGGTAACCGTACTTGCTGCCAAGCCTGATGACCTGAGGATCTGAGTTCTCTCCCTGGGAACCACATGATAGAAGGAGAGAACCAACACCCATAAGTTGTCCTCCGACTTCCATACATCTAACTTAGCACTAAGACACACATGCGCTTGCACACGCACACACAAACACAAAATGTTTTTTGTTTTAAAAATATCTCATCAAAAACTTCTAATTAAAGATAATAAATATTTTATTATAAATAAATATAAAATAAATATATTTTGTATGTATACATAAGTTATATATGTATTATATGGATAGGTGTTCTGCTTACATATATTTCTATGTGCTACTTGCATGCCTGATGCCCATGAAGGACAGAAGAGGGCATCCATTGGATCCCCTGGAAAAGTTATAGATGTTTGTAAGCTGCCATGAGGGTGTTAGACTTCTGGGTGAGTTGCAAGTACTCTTAACAGCTGATCCATCACTCTAGTCTTAATATTAATTATCTTTATATTATACATCATTAAAAATAATTATTGATAGCTGACCTGTTTTATACATTCAATTAATGAATATGTATCATTCATATGTAACATCTATCAACATATGCAATGAATGTGATTGATGTATGCTTAGTGGCTGACAGGATAAATTATTTTTAGAAATGTCTGTCTTTTAAAATATTGATCCTATTACTTTTTCTGCCCCAGCTATCAAGAGTCACTTTGTCACTTGAGCACAGTTAGCATGCATTTTTAGACATGAGATGCCTGCTTTTACAACATTCTCTCTCCTCCCTGCTTTCTCCAGAATCATCAAGGGATGTTTTTAAATTCCAGAGCTATTTCTCTTACCCTTCCACCCATTTCCTTGATCCTTGTGAGAGATGATGTCTTCTGTCATTTGCTGCTTCCTTGAGTCTTTTCCCTTGGGCACCTGTTGTCCTCTGCAGTGATACATCATTTCCAAGAAGGACCCTGAATACCATCTGGCTCCCCATAGCGTAGCTAAAACCAGTGGGTGTCATTTCACAGGAAATTCTTAAGAGCATTGGGAGAAAACATCAGAACTTTTACACTCTGGAAACCATTCATGCATCAGCACACACTCACACAAAACCATTGAAAACAGACTGAACAGTTGTTTTCCTTATTGTTACACCAAATAACTATATAATTCTACCATCCCTCCCTTCATCTTTCCCTCCTTCAGTCTTCCTACCAAAAAAAAAAAAAAAACCACAATTGTTTTAAGCTGCACCACAAAAGTAGGAGATTGGTGGGAACCATTTCTATCAACCTTTCCCAAAATACGATGAAAATAGCACTTTACATTTATTTATTCATATCTCTGTCTCTCTCCCCCTCCTTCCCTTCCTCCTCCCCCTCCTCCCTCCCCTCTCCTCTCCTCGCCTTTCCTCTCCTTTCTCCTCCTCCTCCTTCTTCTCCTTCTTCTTTCTTCTTCTTCCTCCTCCTCCCCCTCCTTCTTCTTCCTCTCTCTCTCTTTCTCTCTCTCTC
>NW_022196903.1:135053225-135057495 GCF_008632895.1 Mastomys coucha | reverse complement strand
GGCAAATGCCCAACCACAGTGATTTTTAGTGTGTAAAGAGCTATGTTTACTGTCATCAGCACCTTTATTACAGAAGGGGATACTAACCTCTCCCTAACTGCAAATGCATCATCTCTGCATCAGGAGAACAATGCTCAGCTTTGAAATAGCATTGGCTCTCATCATGCCCCACTCCACCCACACACCCATACACATTAAAGCCACTGCTGTGAGAAATTGGGGCATGTGGCATACTGTTTAGCTAGACTAAGGCTCTACTTCCTGGTCATGTGAGGCATGCCCTCGTCTTCCACTGAGGAATGTTTTGGCTCTAATTTCTTCAATGCTAGTAGGACTTGTCTGTTTCTAAGAAATATAAAACAAGAATCTTAGGAATGCACTTTTGTGCCTCAGTTACAAAAATGTCATCTTAACAGTTTCATAAAGTGTTAGAAAATGTTGGGGGAAGCATCAGGAGCAAATAAACTAATATCTAACAGCTGAAAAATCCTCTGTGTGTGCATTTCTGAATGTTTGAATCATGTGTGGATGTTCTGGAAGATACTGATACTTGGAGCCCATCTCCAACAATTCTGCTTTCTGTAGTGAGGTATGGTATGTCCCCAGAACCAGGGTTTCTGCATAAACCTCCCCAGACAATTCTCTCTGAAGCTGAGATTGAGAAGCCTCTGCAGGAGTGTGTGTGTGTGTGTGTGTGTGTGTGTGTGTGTGTGTGTGTGTGTGTGTGTATGGGTTCACATGCCTGTATGCATATGTATGCACTGCCTCTGTGCCTGTATGCATATGTGTGCACTGCCTCTGTGCCTGTATGCATATGTATGCACTGCCTCTGTGCATTTGCATATGTATATATGTGCTTATGTGTATTTTTTTCAGAATCTCATCAAAACTTATACTGCTTCCCTTGGAGTACTAAAAGACATTACCTCTTCATGTGAGAAGAATATACATTTGGTTGTAGATTAGAAAGTTCTAGATATATCTACTAGGAGTGTTTGGTTTATGCTACTGTTCAAGTCAGTTGTTTATGGATTTCTTTCTTCTTGCCTTATTTACTTATTTTTAAAGATGTATTTATTTATGTATATGAACACTCTATTTGCATATATGCCTGCCTGACAGAAGAGAGCATCAGACAGAAGAGAGCATCATATCTCACTGTAGATGGTTTTGAGCCATCTGTAGTTGCTGGGAATTGAACTCAGGACATCGAAGGGAGCAGTCACTGCTCATAACTGCTGAGCCATCTCTCCAGTCTTTGTCTTAATATTGAAAGCATGGTTTTAAAGTCTCATGCTATTATTACATTGACCTCAGTGTCCCTTTTCAGATCCATCAATTATAACCTAATCAAGTATATACTGTGCTTGCAGTTGAATGTGGAATATTTATATCATGTTAGGTATAATTATGACATTGTTATTGTTGCTTCTGTAAATAAAGCATGACATAAGGAGTTATAATTTCATGTCAGCTAACAAGGAATGGATTTGTAATGACTATTCTTAGTTGTCAACATGACTACATCTGGATTATCTAAAAGTCCAAGCAGCTGGGCACATCTGTGAAGGATTCTTCTTGATTGGATTATTTGATGTACCTAAATCTGGGCCACATCTTCTTATGGAATCCTATATAAAAATGTGTAATAAGAAAGCTTTTGGCCATTGCTCTCATTCAGTTGGCAAATTCATGTATCCTGGTGCTGATGGCATTAGATAGAGGCTACTTCATCAGTATCTGATGTCTACTGAATACCACCTGAGACATCCAGCCTCATGAACTGGAAAACTACTGTATTCTTGGGCTTTCCATCAGGAGGTAGCCATCATTAGAAGAGTTGAACCAGAGCATTTAATTCACTTTAATAACAATTTATATATTTACAAATATATGTATATATATATGTATATATCATATTACATATATGATATATGTCATGCATATGTTACTTTTATCAAATCGGTTCCTCTAGGGAACCTTGACTAATACATCTTATGTATCTATCTATATATTTAGATATTTTGATGTTGGGTATATGCCTATATACACTATTTCCATATTGTTCTATTGAACTTCCCTCCTGTTATCTCACAGCCTTTGTATCTTGTAGTGATGTCTACATTTTCTGCTATGACACATATATGCCAGCCTTCATTTGGTCACTATTCATGTACAATGTCCTTTTTTAATCTCTCATGTTCCAGTCTATACAGAGCCTTCATATGAAGTAAGTGTTCTGCAGACACTCTGCCACTTATGATTCATTTAGCTACTCTACATTCTGTGAAACTTTTAAACCATTTATCCTGAAAAATGAGACTTTCTGTCAGTATCCAGAAAACATCCACCTTCAACCTCACCCACAACAATATATACTTTCTAAAACTGACAAATCTACATTAGTATATCATAATCATACAATGCTCAATTTATACATTATCAAGGCCCATTCTCTTTTTGTATATTCTATGGGTTTTGCCAAAAGCATAATCATGTGTTGATGTGGATTGAATGAGAGAGACATGGCTGCCATAGGCTCAGATCTTGGACATCTGATCTCTAGTTTGTGGCATTGTTTGGGGGAGTTTTAAGAGGTACATCCCTGATGGAAGGAGTACATCACTTGGAGTGGGCTTTGCAAGTTTAAAGACCTCTTCCAATTTGTTCTCTGCTTCATGCTTGCATTTAAGGATATGAGCCCTCAGCTTCTTGTCCCTGGCAAATGCTGCCATGAGTTCCTGCTGTGATGGGTTGTTATCCATCTAAAATAATAGCCCAAATAAATCTGTCCTTCTATAAATTGCTTTGCTCATAGTGTTTTACTGCAACAACAGAAATGTAACGATCACACATGTATTGAGCACCACAGTATGATATGAAGTTGTTTCACTTCCCTGAAAGCCTCTGACCCCTGTTTACATGTCCATCCACCTTCATGGCCTCTAGGAAATATCAGAAGCAGGCCTTTTTTGGTGGGTTTTCTTCCTTGAGAATGCTATGCAGTACATACCTTTCACAGACTGGTTTATATCCCCAGGAATATTAATTTTTCCTCTTTCCTCTTCATTTCTTATCACAACTGAGACATATCCTATTAGCCAGATAGACAATCACATACTTAGTTTTTGCATTGCTAAAACAAACCAAGCTCAAGTCTTAGTGACTGTAAACAAAGCTCTGCTAAAGATTTACATTCACATGTGTGTATGGGCAGAAATTTTCATTTCTTCTGAGAAGAGTCCAGTTATAGAAGCGAATGCTCCAAGTATGTTTAGCTTTATGAGGAACAGCCAACACCTATTCCAGAGTAGTTTCCCAGTCTATAGTCTCAGCAATGATCAATATGGGGTCCTGGTCTTCTGAAATCTTTTTTTTTTTTTTTGAAACAGGGTTTCTCTGTGTAGCCCTGGCTGTCCTGGAACTCACTCTGTAGACCAGGCTGGCCTGGAACTCAGAAATCTGCCTGCCTCTGCCTCCCAAGTGTTGATATTAAATGTGTGTGCCACCACCACCACCCAGCGGTCTTCTGAATTCTTACCAACGCAATGTGTTGTCTGTGTTGGGAATCAGGTGATATCAATGTTCTGGATCCAGAACGTGCTGGTAGGTATAAAAAGGTCGTGGCTTGACGGTTGTTCTAGTTTGCTTTTCTGTTGCTGTGGTGAATATTTTGAGTAAAAGAAAGTAATAGAGGAAAGGATTTCTTTGGTTTATATTTCTAGATCAGGGTTTATCACTACGAAAAGTCATGGCACCAACTCAGGGCATGGACCTAGAAATGAAATAATGGGGAAACGTTGCTTACTGGCTGACTCTCTAGGTCATTCTTAGCTATATTCCTTTGATAGCACAGGGCTATCAGTGTAGGGATGGTACTGCCCATAGTGGGCTGGACCCTCCTGCATCAAGCCACAACCAAGATCATCTTCACATACATGCCCATCAACAAGACTTATTTGGACACTTCCTCAAGTGAGGCTTTTCTGTCAGATGACTATGGGAGGCATTAGGTTGATAATAAAAACTAACTAGGCCATTAGTATTCTGGGTCTGGGTCATTTTAAAAGGTGTGAATAGGTATTACCATATCATCCCCAATATCATATCTTGTATGCAGACAGTTCCAATAAGCATGAAGAGGGATATGATTCTTACACAGAATTCCAAGTCACAAACTTTACTGATTCATGATCCTTACTTTTGCTTTCTGATGCTAGGGTTTTATTTCTATGTTCTAACGAAGTTGTTTTCCCAATCATGTAAGGTA
>NW_022196903.1:135026412-135053215 GCF_008632895.1 Mastomys coucha | reverse complement strand
TGATTTCATGGGCTACTTGGCAATTTCTGAAGCATGAAAATGAATTTATTCTCTACTGGGTGAGAGATGTCAAACAATTGGATTTTTTGGCCTTTTGGTAGGTCTACTGAAATTAATAAACAAAATATTTTATGCTTATCCCAAAGAAGAAAGCAAATTGGAAACTAGACTAGTGCTTTGCAAGGAAGTCAGTGTCTATGCATTGAATGCTGGCTTGTGTGTAATGCTAGGACTAAGGCTGCAAGATCTTTCTGTGTGTGTGTGTGTGTGTGTGTGTGTGTGTGTGTGTGTGTGTGTGAGAGAGAGAGAGAGAGAGAGAGAGAGAGAGAGAGAGAGAGAGAGGGAGGGAGGGAGGGAGAGAGAGATTCAGAAAACCTTTCAGCCCTCAGCATGTGTGAAATACTTTCCTGTACTTGAGAGGATTTATATGTTAGATTTTTTTAAATCTCTTAAATTAAGATCTGTTATATAAAATAAAAGGTACCAAATATAGACCTAATTCTACTATCCACTGAAAACAAAGACATAAAACTCTAGTTATTTATATTGTGTAACCATTTGTAAGAGGAGGCAGAGGAATTAAGATAGGGGAAGAAGATGTGCGGGAGGAGGGCGAGGATAAAGAAAAGGATGAAAGGAAGAGGAGAAGGAGAAGGAGGAAGAAGAGAAGGGAGGAGGAAGAGGAGGAGAAAAGGAGAAGGCATCTCAACTTATCTATGGTTATGAGTTCCCAAGCCCCTGTTGTTGGTTTCTTAAAGGAATAACACTGTTGAGTGGTTAGGAGCACTGGCTGATTTTCCATGGAACACAGACTCCCTTCCCATCCCTCACACAGTGACTCACAACACTCTATAAGTTCAGTCCCAGGGAATCCAGTGCCCTCTTCTGTCTTCTGTAGGCATCAAGCATTCACATGGTGCACAAATACACATTTAGGCAAACATTCATATACGTAAACATAGAAAAATACATGCAACAAAAGATAAATATTAAAAACCACTTTTATTAAATATTAAAAGTTCATATTTTGGACAAGTTAGAGCAGTTTTGTCATTGTAGATTTAAAAATTCCCCAGAACGATGTCATTTCTTTGTGCCAATCAATAGAGAGGAAAATACCACCTTTGTAAGGTTTTGATTTGTTTTCTCTTGACGGCATCTGTTCTATGAGCTGGACGTTCCCGCCCTTCTCATCGCACTTGCCACATGGAGCTCCTCTGAGCTCCACTAGTGGTATCTGCAGCCCTGATGTCTAAGACACCTTCCTGACACTTGGGTAACTACACAGTCAATTTGGCTTGGACAAATAAAACAAATGTTACTATACATGTAATAGACATTGTAGATTTCCTTCATATACTTTCTTTAAAGGGCCTGGTATTTTATGGTTCCTATAGTATGAGGAAATTATTTCCTTACTCCTTTTGGAATTCCTCTCTATACATTGTCTCCCTGCATGTTTGGATCTTTCTCAGGCAGAGGCTGTGACTACCTTTGCTCTAGACTATCTTTGTAAAGGTATTTGTGTAGCAAACAGCCTTGAAAGATAACGTTTCTCTCTAGAGCAGAAGATAGATTTGTGTACAGTCAGCATAATAAAGATAATGGCTTCCTCTGTAGTAAATTTCACTTCATTTCCTTGTATCACATTCTAAAAGATATAAGGTTTGTTTAATTCTTGGTTTCTCGGTTGTGATTAAAACTCTCTTATATGAACAAGATCACCTGGCTCCTCTATGGCTCTCTCTATGAATAAGTTGGCATGGGGAACAAATGCCACCATAAAGGTCACACTGCTTGCTTTGCTGTAATAAATAGCCCTTTGTCTCTGACTTCAGGATCTTGGGTCCTCTGCCAGTATCCATATTAGCATGGCAATCTGGTTTGTTAATGTACAAGCAGGATGACGATTCATCTCATAGTAACCTTCCAACTTTTCCAAGCTATCAGGGAGTCAAACAAAGCCCTTTCACAGAAATATTGAAAAGAGAGAGAAAGCATGAATGAGTGAGACAGAACTTCAGACTTCTATGTAAGGAACGAGAATCCCTAAGTATCTCTATAACTGGATAAAATTCTATAAATTATCCAGCAGAAAGAGCAGAGTCTTCTTGAAAGATAAACACTGTACCGAGGATGTCTCTTGTACACATTGAAAGAAGCATTGAACTAATTCTGTAGGATTTGTGGTTCAAAGGTCAGGAAGCTGAGCTCCTGCTTTGTAAAGTCCTTGTAGCACACACACGGTCCTTATGAGCATTGCTCTACTAGAGGACTGTTGGTTGCTATAGGAGACTGACCCCAAGTTTTCGTTCATCTCAATATGTTTTTAAGGATTTCCTTTTGTGCTTATCAGAAGATTCTGAAACAGGCCAGTGGTCTGGTTTTCAAAAAGAGAAAAATAGTCAGAGAAGTTTCTGAAGTTACATGGAACAAGCGTTCTTATCAACTCTCCCCTGGGGAACAGGGCTCATCATCTCAGGCTGTGGAACTGAGGATGTCAATTAGAATGAGGCAAGAGTGCTATCAGAGGACTGAGTCAGGGTTGATTCCTGATTTGAGAAGCAAACTCATGAAAGCACACAGTCATCCAAGATCAAAAGGAACATTGATTAAATACACAGTATTGCATTATTTCTCAGGTTTAAAATAAATCTGCATTTCAAGAGTGGAATATTAGGGTACAAATCAGCTGTGTAACCAGTAGTATATAAAAAGACAGTCCTGGTGTATTTGAGAATAAAATTATATAACCAGAATTATGAGTCTACCTTTGAGAAGAAAATAATATTTAGATCTGGGATGTAAATGTCCAAGGATACTGATCTGCTAGAATAGATAACAAGATCCTCGCCCCAGAAGATCAATGTTTTCTGAGAAGATACTCAGAAGATTTTAGAAGCACGGCTGATAAAATTAAAATTCATGCCAGGTGGCTCCTGGAACCCAGTGCCCTGCTTCTCACCTACCCAAGGAATAGAAGACAAAATAAGAAGGCTTTAAAGCCAAAGCAGTCTTATACTGGAAGGCACTATGCATGATACTGGAGGAGAAAAGTGACTGTCAATCTTACACTGGTACAGTAATGGCATGAACATTAAGGGAATAGCCACTACTTCATGGCTGAGGATGAAACCCATAACTGTCACTGTTATTGGGGCCAAAAACCTGAGGCTAGACAGGTCATGGGCACTAGAGGATAGCTTACTACTATTATACTGCTAAACATAGTACTTACCAACTCTTAATAGAGGCACCCATAGATTAGTGCCTCTCTCAACCCTCAGGAGAAAAGTGTCTTCTGAAATAGACTCACATTGTCATGATGTAAAGACTAAGAGACTGCAGAATACACAGCTCTGAATAGGATATCTCTATTCTATGACTCAGGTACAAAGACTGTAGAGGCAGTGGATGAGTACAAGAAACCAGTGTCATCTGGACACAACAGAACAGTGGCACATATGAACTAACAGTGGCTGTGGCAGATACAGAAACCCTGCACACAAAATCCTGCCAGAGAGCATTCTACCATGAGGAGGGCAGATGGGCACAAAGTTTCACCCCAGGGTAAAGAGCTATAAGGGATATTTGGTTCTCTTTTATAGTATGGACCCCATATGTGGTAAACCTACTACACAAGAGTATATAAGCAGCACAGATTGGACCAGTGGGTTTAAAAGAAAAAGTGGTCACAACTAGGGAAGGAGGGTAAATCATCCTGAGTGACCTAATGTCATCAAAATACATTGTATGGCATTCTAAAAGGGTTAATAAAAAATGTAAACATGGTTGTGAAGTATCTCCAGAAGGCTTTGTGACTTCTGTCTTTAATTGCATAAAACAGCATGACAAACTTTTTGGTTTTTTTTTTTAAATAATCTCCAGAGTTTACCTGTGTCACAGTGAGCTCTGTCTAATCTTCCCCATGAGTGATCTAAGTACCCACCTTTTTGGCAATCCCTATTTACTGGCCAGGAGGCTGTTCTGAAGATCTTTGGGGCATGTGATCATAGGACTGACATGAACCATGATAGCCATGGTAATGAAATGTGTTCTGTCTTATTCTCAAGATTGAAGCCTAATGATACGGCACGCACCACCAAGCCTGAAGACCCCCATCTCTGGAACCCCTAGGGTGGAAGTTGAGCACATTTTCTTAGGACTTGTCAACTCACCTCCGCACATGCAGGTGTACACATCACTACACATAAGTAGATAAAGAAATGGAGAGGGAGTTTATAAAAACATTTAGATTGTGATTGCTTTTCTCCCTTCCTTCTTTCCTCTTCCTGTTCTTTTCCCTTTTTACCCCATGAGACAATATTTATT
Source organism: Mastomys coucha (assembly GCF_008632895.1). Classification (NCBI taxonomy): domain Eukaryota; kingdom Metazoa; phylum Chordata; class Mammalia; order Rodentia; family Muridae; genus Mastomys; species Mastomys coucha. The sequence goes on along the minus strand of NW_022196903.1, from coordinate 135,048,883 downwards.
TTTGTAGGGCAATTTACAACAAAAATCAGTGCTAGATTCCAGAAGTCTGTAGAAAGCAATGATAACTACCTCCTCCCTTCACCCCATCATCCCCCTGCCAAAAGAAGGGTAGAAATGCTTGAACCACCTTGGCAGAGAAGAAGAAAAAAATGGCAAATAGGCTGAGAGTAATGGATCTATCATGTAAAGATGAAAGCCCTATCAGAGGACTATAGTCCATGAAAGGGACCAGAGGACCACACATCCACTAAGGCTCTCATGTGTACATGGGTAGAGGGGCAGGTGTACGACTCAGTTTAAAAAATGGTTCTCCTTCTGTCAGGTAGGGTGACACTCACATAGTCGGCCACAGAGTGAGGCTTCTTAACATCTAGGTGAACAATGTTTAGGACCCCCAATCCAGTAGTAGTGACCAGGTAGAAGAGATTAATAAAGTAGCAGACCACAATTGTCATGTTGAACATAAAGCCCAGAAGATGAACTGAGAAGAAACTAAGCCAGTGTGCCCCATGGGGACACATGTAGATAGTTATAGCTCATGATGTCCTTATGAGAAAAACCCTTGCGCAGCAGCACATATTACCCCACAGGAAGCATGGAAGAACAAAAAGAAGAGAGCAAATGAATGAATGAAATGACAAAAGCCTTTGTTCAGTGACCTTGGCAAAGAGGATTGTCAGCTTCATAGCTTGTTTGAGTCTTGGTTCTCTAGAGCAGTGGTTCTCAACCTGTGGATTCATCCCTTTGGGGGATGAATGACCCTCTCATAGGACTCCCATATCAGATATCCCAATGTGCTAGTGAAGTTATTCTAATGAAAAATAATTCAGCCTTAAGGACAGATTCCCATGCAGCCCTCTTGAATAATGGCTGATTTCTCTACTACAACCTACTTGCTGCACATGTATGGGTATATGAAGGTATCATTACCTTATCTCCACACTAAACCCACAAGCATTAACATCCCATGGCATCCTGCTAAGCATTCATAAGCCCAGTGCTTTGACATGTAAGGCAGGGAGATCAGAAATTCAGGACTAGCCAGGGCTATAAGAGACCTTGTTCCTAAAAGGAGTTTCATGCCATCAGACTATGTTACTGTTCCCTTCTCAATCCTCAACCCTCTCCAGTCACTGCCTTCAAGAAAATGCAGCACTGGGTATTTATTTATTTTCTATTCAATTCCTCTTCTTATACTTTCAGTTTAATGTAGTCCTCTCACACCTTCTGGCCCCAGGTCTGTTGAAACAGCTCTCCTTGGTGTCGAGGGTAACTTCCCACTACTGTGTGTCTTGCTGAGTTCTCTGTTCTGATATTTTAGGACCTTTAACCAGCTTTTGCAACCTTGGCTTCCTCCTCCTTAAAACTTCTCTCACTTCACCTGCAGATACAGACTTCTGCATTTTGTCCAACTTGTCTGTGTGATCACTCTGGTTTTACCTTCAGTTCCACACTGGCTCAGTCTTTGGTCTCCTCTTCTGTAGCACCAGGACCTCCCCCAGAGAATGCACCCAGCCTTTATCTTTACAGACTACTTCCAGGTTGATGATTGATCACACCTGGGCACATCACAGCCCTCCACAGCTAGCCATTTATGTCATGTCTCCAAATGGAATCCCTAGTCTCTAAAACCTCTGCCTCCAGCCTTTTCCATCTAAGTGAAGGGTCATTCTACCCTCCTGCTTGTTCAGGCCAAGAAGCTCTGTGGGCCGCTTGCCTTGTCCCTTCCTTTTCTACCACATATCAAGTCCCTTGACAAATCTTAGCAATTCCACTTGAAATATATATCAAGAAAATAGCCATGTTTGGCAGCCTTACTATTAATAGCTCAGTCATCCATCATCACCCCTCACTTCAATCATTGTAACAGCCTTGACCATGGCCACTTCACACACAAAAGAGCAAGGAAGGAGAATAATTTGTATAGCATACACACTCAGTTTGTTCATTCTGCTCAGAGCCCACTAATGTCTTTCTAATCTCAGAAAACTCTAGGCCTTTGTGATCATAGTCTGTCCATCCATCTCTTTGACTTCATTGTGCAGTCTGCTAGCCACCTTTGCATTGCTATAATGGAATGTCTGGTGCTCTACTTATGAAGAAAATGGGGGTCACTGAGCTCATGATTTTGTAAGCAGAAGGTCATGAATATTTTATGGCAAAAGGCAGCCATAGTGAAGATAAGGGGACAGAGAGCACAGGAGCAGTCAGACCTGCTCCTTCAACAACAACCCTTATTTTTATGGTGCCTTTCATATTATATCCCCAGCGATCCAAGACATAACAGTAGGCCCCATATGAGATTCTACCACCTCCCAATAGCATCACTCTGGGGACCAAGTAACCAAAAGCAGTGAGTTCTTGGGAAACACCTAATGTTCCTCCAAACCATGCATGGACAGATCCTCTCTCAGGTTTCGTTTCTTGTACCATAGGAACTTTGCACTTGAGTTAACTTTTAAAACTACCCTCCTCTCCCACCAAGTACCTCCATCTCTCTCTTCTACTTCATAATTCTGGCCAGATGTTGGATGGAGATACAAAACAAAGACAGAGAAAGAGGCCAGGGTCCCACAATCTCCCTTGATGGCCTATCTCTAATGACATCAAACCTACCAATAGGCCCCCATCTCCTAGAATATTCACCTCTAAATGGTAGAAAAGTGGGAATCAACCCTCAAAACTGACAGCATGGATCCACCTGCAGCCATGTCTTCCCCACCATGGTGGACTGTACTCCTCAAACTGGGACAAACAAAGGAAAAATCAGGATCACTTCACTGTACAATCTCTAAGATGTCAATCATCCTTCAGTGACTGGCAGAGACACGGTGGAAATAAATGTTTTATCACTTACAAGTCTTGGAGGGTTGACATCAGTCCTGACAGCAATACACTGAGGTCAGAGAGTGCAGACAAGGGAAGGAATGGACCCATGAGCAAAAACATCATTAAGGCCATGGAATTTTCTAAGCAGTTTTATATGGGGCATTTCAGTTGGTAGATTTAAAGACAGCAGATACAATGTATGGTAAATTGTGCAGTATAAGAGGCCTACTACCCAGCTGTGTGTAACATAAAGGGCAGTAAAGCCAGTCAAATGCTCAGTTTGGAACATGAAGGAGTCTCCAGGAGAAAGATGTAAGGCACAGGTAGGTACCTTGCTGAAGCACACAGAGCAGGATGTTTGGAAACTGCATTGGCCAGGATGGCCCTCTCAGCTTCTTGTCTGAGAAAGTCCAATTTATACCCAATATGGATTCCAAAGTGACATACAATTATGAGAATTTACTACATAAATATAAATGCATGTATACATAAAGGCCAGGTATTACCTTAAGCCTACTTTTGTGTTATTTCATCCTACTCAGGTCAATCTCAAGAACAGAGGCAAGATTCCAATTTCATAACCATCAATCACATTTTTAAACTATTGACATTTGCACTCTTCACGCTATTCTTTTATATTCACATCTGTCCATAAAATAAAAAGAAGTTAGGCTTTTAAAGGCTGAGTTACCACAATGTGACCTAGAAGCCCACAGCTTGGTTTTGGTGTATGAGTACAAGGTTGCAGAATCAATACAAATTCTATTAGAGAATGCAGCTGAGTTTGCCACTTGGTTCATAACACAGTATGTGACACCACATTTTATTTCAAATTCACTAAAGAGTAGTTCAAGGACTGTGGGCTGGGAGCTCTATCAGGTAATAAAGGGATTGCCTAGCAAGCAGGAGGCTCTGAGATTTATTCCCAGAATCCATGCACAAATGTTTAGGATGGTGGTAATCCCACTGCTGGAGGCACAGAGACAAGATGGATTCTTGGCCTCCATGGCCAGTCAGCCTTCTCTAATGGGTGAGTTCAGTGAGAGATGGATGGGTCTTCTGAGGATAGCATGTGAGGTTACCTCTGGCCTGGTACATTCAAGTACACATACAACTTTAAAAAACAGATGAAATGATACATTTATGAAATTATATCAGTGCTACATCAGCTGAACTACAGAAGGAAGTAACAATGCACAGTAGCCATGTAGTAGTATAGAAACACAGCCTCGGAATGTGCCAAGCCACCTGCTCCTCCCTAGCTGTAAACTACAATGCCCACATTGCTCTGTTCTAAAGACTCAGCACATTTACAAGGAGATTAAGCACAGATGGCTCCTGGTTTTCACAACTGTCTCATAGAGACTCAGAACCTAAGGATACAACTGAGACCCAACAAGGTGAGCATTTCCTGACTCCACTTTTATTTGCTTAGAGGAAACCTCAGCATCAAACTAACACAGAATACGGCTGGAATTTCCACAAACCTCCAATGTGTGACTAGAGTGCTGTCATCAGAGCCTGTGGTCTGAAAGCAGCAGTGGACAGATGGAAGATTTTTAAGAGCCACTGCCTGACAGTGCTCTAGAGAACTTTGACATTAAAAAAGGATCTTACGTTTATAATATACACACATACACACATGCACACACACTCCTGCAACGGTGCATGAGTGGAGGTCAGAGAACAATGCGTGTCTGTGTTCCAGGTACAGAAGGACACCACACTGTGGATTGTGCTGGGTTTGTATGGTGCTGAGGATGGACCCAGGGTCAATGCACACTAGACAACTACCCTGTCAGCTAACATATATACTCAGCCCAACAGCCAACTGTTCGTTATTGTTTGGGGTACTCAGTTTTAAACAGCATACTGAACAGAGGCATCTAGAACTTTCTAGTCACAATCCGCAGGACTTTATGCTTGTTATGATGGTCAGGAGCAATATTTGCTGTATAAATGTGGCCTTGTTCTTTGCCTGATTAGCTCCCAGTTTGTTGAATGAATGAAAGAAGGACATGACCACTCCAGGGTGTGGTTGAGAAGATTTTTATTGTAGATACAAGGGAGAGTGCAGCCAGAGCTATTTGGAAGAGTCCAGACTGAACCATGAGAGGATGGGAGGAACACAGACAAAAAGAAGAGAGAGAGGAGAGAGGAAGCTAAGCCAGGGAGGAGCCAAGGACCAAGAGAGCACATGGCCAAAATGGCAGGATTTTAGAGGAATCAGAAGCTGGGGAAAGGGAAGGGAAGTCCACAGGCTGGAGAGGCTTAGGGTAGAAGGTGAGAGAAGCCAGGAGGTGGGCAGCATGGTACTGGCAAAGCTGAGGGGCTTGAGGCCAGCATGTGCTTCTGTATGCTAATGGGCACCACAGGGAGCCATTTGTCCTGCTTCTTTGGGACTAGATACTTTTTCATTGTTGAGACAAGGTCTCCTAAACTTAAACTCTTGTAATCCTCCTGCCTCAGCCTCAAGGCTAGGATGACTGGTCTATACCAACAGAGTGGCAACAATTGCTAGTTCTTACTGATGCATCAGAGTTAAACAAATCCCTTACTCCGCTGAGGACTTCCTTAGCCCCAGCCACCTTGTGGCTACCTTGTCTTTTAGCCCTTCCGGAGGGACTTGCCTTAGTTATTTACATTTTTAAAAGCCTTGATAAATCCTTTGGCCCAGTTGAAGTTGTCTCTAAGGCTCTTGCACCCCGCCCCCCCACCCCCGCAGCAACCAAAGTCTCTTCACTCTTTCTCTAGGATGGAGTCTGAGTAGGATGGATCCCAGGGTTCTTCTAGAATTCCTCCTTCACACACAGCACTGCTGGCCAGAGGCTCGCCTTGATTTCAGAGAACACTGCAGCCTTCTCTCTCACAGGCAACAGGGACAAACGCTGTTCCCTGACCTCCTCCTGCCAACTGGGGAGGGCAGGTCTCTCCCCCTGGATCCCTGCCCTTTCTCATACATTTTACATTCTCTTTCCTATTGTTTTTATGCATTTGAGTGTACAAAATTCTGAGAAAAGAAAGAGAAAGGAAAAGAAATAAAAGGAAGGGAAAGGAAAGAGAAAAAAGAAAAGGGGAAAGAAAAAGAAAAGTCCTTAAAACAACTATTTTGAGGCACCTTCAATAATATTAGGGCATCTTTTTTGTCATAAGGATTTCTGCTACTTTGAATTTAGAGGTTTACTTAAATTTGATTGGGTCTTGTCTGGTTTGGTTTTCCTTTTGGTGGAAAGAGAATGTATTCATAAGGCTTAGGAAAGGAAAAAGGAATTAGCAAACATTAAAAAAAAATGTAGTTAGTCACGCCAATGAAGCAAAGTTCTCAGTAAAGCCTCTACAAAAGTAGATCCGAACATTCAGACAAACTTCCACTGGAGCGGACAAGAGAACTTAAATATCGATGATGCCACGCCTGCTTGCACTGTCCGCCATTAGTCAGCCCCTCTCCTCTGTGTTTGTCTCCCATTGCAGCCTTCCCTCCTGCCAGGGACTGAGGTACCCTCCCCTACAAGCGTGCTCACATTGCTCTCTCAGGAATAGTTCCTCAGCTGCCACCTTCTCTAGCTACTGCACTTCTAGTTTCATTTTTTAGAACAGCTGTGCTTTCTAAGCAAGGGACCTAGTTTGATTTCTGTTTGTGACACTTATACCACATACCACCTATGCCTCATATATCCCACAGAGGGAGACTTGGAACTTTGAATTCACCATTTCCCAAGGACTGGGATCACATTATGATGCTCTTACCATGGCATCTAGCAGAGAGGCTATGGTGAGTGCTCACTCATCCAAAGCACATACCACATACATGCTTAGCTAACCTTAGGTCCTCTTCACATGTGCAATTCTGCTTATGTCCTGACTTGAAACTGTATGTATGGTGTGTAGTGTGTGTGTGTGTGTGTGTGTGTGTGTGTGTGTGTGTTATGGTGTGGTGTAGTAAGTATGTATTATGGCATATGGTGTGGTGTGTATGATGTGGTATGTGTGGTATATATGAGATGTCTGTGGTGTGATGCGGTGTATGGTGTGTGTGTGCGAGAGAGAGAGAGAAAGAGAGAGAGAGAAGGAAGGAAGGAAGGAAGGAAGGGAGAGAGAAGAGGTGTGGTATGTGTGTAATGTGTGTAGTGTGGTGTGGTGTATGTGGTACATGTGAGTATGGTGTTTTCATGTGTAATATGTGTGTGGTGTGGTATTGTATGTATATATGTGGTGTATATGTGTGTATGTACATGTATGTATGGAATATATACATGTATATGTGATGTGTGTGAGATGTATATAGTGTGGTATGGTGTATACGTGTGTGGCATGGTATGGTATGTGTGTGTGCATGTGTGTGTGTGGCACATGTGTGTATCTTGTGTGTGTAGTGAGCATGTACCATGTGTGTGTGTGTACGTGTATGTGTGTGGTGTATATGCACATATATTGGCAGGCAAGTGTATCCATGTGTGCCTGGAAGCTAGATGAGGAGAAAGTCAGCAGGAGGCCAGGGATCCTGCTCTATCACTCTGCCTCATTCCCTTGAGAAAAGCTCCATCCTAGAGAAACAGAGCAAAGAGGCTGCATCCTCTTCTCTCAGACCTTCTCCCACAAGCAAGTCAAGTATTCTGGTTTAAGCCACATGTTGCAGAAGTCCTTCCAAGATTTCTTTCAAAGGTTCTTCCATAACACTGTTAATTTTCACGTTTACTACAGCTAGTCTGTCCCAACTGCTAACAGGAGTGAGGGTTATACACTAGATCTGAGGCTGCTGTTCTACTGTGTGACTCTGAGTACACATGAGTGACTGTGGACTTCATTTTCTACACTCAGGGGGAAAAGGGGGCAGGAAGAATTATCTATATAAAACTAGACCTAAATCTCTTGTGCAAACATTGCAAATTCTCTCTGAAAATCCACTTTTCAAGTATGGGCAACGAGAGCACACACATACACACACATACACACACACACACACACACACACACACACACGCAGATATCCACAGATACAGGACATTCCTAATTCAGTTTTAAAGGAAGCATGGGCACATTTTACAGGCTCCAAAGTGAACATAACAGATAGACCGGTTTATTAGTTTGGAACAGGTAGCATGGAGCCCAACATTTCCGTCTTCTCATGATTTTCACTAAAGACAAAGTATGCCCTATGTGTATCTCATACTCACTTGGAATCCAGCCAAAAGACACAGGGCTTGAGTTCTGAGGGTTAAGTCATCACATACTATCAGCCCTAACAACACATTGATTCATGATATTTGCCCTGAAAACAGCTAAGAAACTCTAGCAAAGCTGAGAGGAACAAACATGCCATTGTCTGTAGCCAAGTAAAATGTGTGATCTTAGTTTCTTGAGGACCTCTGAAGTATGCACATAAACCAAAATCAGTGTCAAATTATGAAAAAGCAAGCGCCTTTAACAATGGGTCATTGAGCTGTCTTGGGGGTATATTTTCAGCCACCCATTTATTTGCAACGTTGTAAAAGTAACAACACAAGAAATTTCCAAGTTAGCAAATTCTTAACTCCAAAATAAGCTAAGGGCTGAAAAGGCATAACTTAGTTTTTGTAAATACTTAGCAAATTTGAATTTATGATTAAATAAGAGTCAGTCTTGTTCAGAATGTCTGAGAAGTCTTGGCTTTCTAACTATTTTTTTTAAGTCTATTAACAGGAGAGTAGTTGAAACATACTTCAGGACAAATGGCTGGTAAAAATCAAAAAAAAGGGGGGGGGGACCAGGAAAAAAAATACATGGAGAGAGCAGGACCGAGGGTAAGCAATACAGGGAGGGAGCAGACAGATGGCTCCGCAGCCACTTGCTCTTCTATAGGGAGCTCACCTTCCATCCCCAGCATCTATAAGCTCACAACTCCATGTCCAGGGGGGTCTGAGGCCTTTGACTACCGAGAGCACCTACATTCATGTGCACATACCCACACAGAAATACACACTCATACATATAATAAAAGAATAATAAAAACAAATCATTTTTATAGGCATGAATTATTGGTCTTGTTGCTCACTGATGAGCACCTATTTCTTTTCCCATAGTTTTATAACCACACTTGATTTGCCATAGTCTTCTAAGCTCACAAACACGCAAACCAAAAGAGACAGATATTTTCATTCCATAATAAGTGGAAGTACTGAGCAATGGCTTCCAAAGCATCCTCTTCCTCGCTGAGGCTAAGCTAAGAACCCAGGTGGTTGGATCAGGTCATCTGAGTGCCTAACAGCCATCATGTGACAAAAGGAGAGTCAGTCAAAACGGGTGTTCCACCGCTGGCACTGAAGATGTAAGATCCATCCATAAGCCAGGGGAAAGAAAGAATACAGCTCTTCATGCTGGACCAAGGAGGGACTTGGATTCTGCCCTAGAGTCAATGGAAAACATAAGTTCAGGCTACTGACATCAGCCAGAGCATTTCAGACATCTCACCTCCAGATTTCATCCAATGAGGAAATCTTACTGCTACTTCAGTCCCCCAAGTGTGAGATGATTAATTTACAGTCACCACTTAAAAGATGTGTATGCTGAGGAAGCCACACAGTAAAACCACAAGGAAACAGAATGCATACTGATTAGAATGGCTAGGGATAGACGATAGGTAATGAATAAACCATCCAATAATGAATAAGCTAGCTAATAAGCTTTGGGTGACAACTTAGTTCCTTGAGAACATAAGCATGTACAGCAAACCCAGTGACTGAAATCCTATGAAGTCACTCAAGAGAAGCAATCTGAACTGTGATACACACTCGTAGGAAGGAGTTCACTGCAGCTTGCTTTGCAGTAGGTCAATCCCAGAGTTGATTCAAACACACTTAAGTTGGGGAGATTGGAAAAGAAACTGTGGTGCATCTACAAAGTGGAATATAGTTCAAAAATAGGAAGATAGGAACTCACAACATATGAAAATCATGATGAATACACAGAGTAAACAAGAACACATTATATTTCCTTCTAAGGAGCAAAACACACAATGATGTCATTTACATAAAACTTCAGAACATGGAAACTACCCATGATGAAATAAGTAAGCTGCTGCCTGGAGGAGAAATGGAGAGAAGGAGAGGGAAGGCCATCGAGGGATGTGGGGAGCTCTGTCAAAGGGGAGACAACTTCACAAACAACACGTGTCAAACTCTGATTGTGTTCATATCCAGTTTATTGCACATAGATTAAACTGCAATAAAACTGTCATAAATAATATAAAATGTGTTTTAATGAGCAATTTAAACTTAAGACGTACAACTGAGTTCTAAAGTAATGAGCATTAATCTTTAAGCATTGCATTTTACAGAGCATTTAGGTTCTCAAAGCCTTCTTGTGGCTAAGCACATTTGTGTATTTGATCCACAGTCAAGTTGGAAATGCAATGCATTGTATCTTGGTGAATTTATCTTGTGAAATACTGCCCTAAGCATGGCACTTGCTACCTTATGTGACATTGAAGTTTTTTATTTTGTAAAATAAAAACTAGCCCACTTCAATAGAAAAGGAATATATATATATATACATGCATACAAATATAAATAATAGAATATAAAGAAGTCATACACACACACACACACACACACACACACACACACACACACTGGATTTAGACAGATGACTCAGTGGTTAAGAGCACTTCTTGTTCTTACAAAGAACCCAGGTTTGGTTCCCAGCATACTCATGGTGGATCACAATGATCTGTAACCCTAGTCCCAGGGAATGCTGGGACACAGACAACAGACACACACATCGTATACACATATACACATGCATACAATACTCTCACACAAAATTTTTAAAAGTACTTTAAGAAGAACTTGAAAATTTATATTGAGCTAAGTGAAAAACCCTCTGTAAATAAAAGAATTGCAGTAAAAAAAGTATAAAAACAATTCACAGTTCTTTTGGGGTCAGTCTGGAACAGGCATAGATTTCCTTTCTTGTCATGTGGCATAAAAAAGAGTTAAAAGGTAAACCAGAAGGTTCACCTATCCTACACCCCTACCTACCCAGCTCTCAGCTTTACTGTGTAGACAGTGTTTCCTGCAGTACTCCACCATACTAGGTGGTCTGGAAGCCTACTGGGTACAACTAGGCCATGACAACCCACTGTCATAAAAAAACTGCTGTTCTTCAAACCAAATTCACACAGCCCCCAAAACACCCTTTTAGCACACACTAGGCAGTCCTTCAAACATTCAGACACTCTATTGAAACAGCCTCAATATACCTTTGAAATGAGCCAATGTGAATTCACTGACATAATTATAACTTGTGCATTTCCCACTGTCCAATTATTTCACCAATCATAATCCTACAAACCCACCCATGCTCCCCAGCACTCATCAACAAGTGCCCTGCCTGAGATGCTCGCCAGCCTGCAATCGATCGTCTAGAACGGGAGCAGCATAAGCCACGACATCCTTTGTCAGGAAGCTCTAGAAAGCCCCAGAACAAAAGCAGGAAATATTCCTGTCTGGTGGCAGAGGCCTGAAAATAAGACAGAAACTGCCAGCAGCCACATTTCCACTCTGAAAACAAGAACAGTGAGGAAGTGAGATGACGGGGCCAGGGAGACAGACCCAGGAGTTCCAGCAGCCAGAATCCTATCAAATCCCCCACTAACTAGAAAAGGATGCTTAGATACGTCAAGATCTGTGACTACAATTAAGTTCAAATGTACCAAAAATGTAGTTATGAAGAATGAACCAAAAGATATGTGTTTCTCTTAGGATGAAGCGTGTTTTGTAGGCATTAGACTGCACCTAGAAATAAATTTGGTTTGAATGAGAACATTTCACACCTAAAACACAAATTTACATGAAAAACAAGGTTAAGGAAGGAAGAAAGAAAAAGAAAGAAAGAAAGGAAGAAAGAAAGAAAAAAAGAAAGAAAGAGAGAGAGAGAGAGAGAGACAGAGAGACAGAGAGAGAGACAGAGACAGAGACAGAGACAGAGACAGAGAGACAGAGACAGAGACAGAGACAGAGGGACAGAGAGAGAGACAGAGACAGAGACAGAGACAGAGACAGAGACAGAGAGACAGAGAGAGAGACAGAGACAGAGACAGAGACAGAGACAGAGACAGAGACAGAGAATGTGGGAGGGAAAAAAAGAGGTACAGAGAGGGGTAGGGAGGGAGAGAGAGAAAAGAGAGGGCAGGAGGAGGGAACAATAGAGACATAATGCAGTGAATAAATGTCCTTGATATAGGCACTGACTTTTGAAGTACAAGCAAAGTCGCTGAGCAAAGGACTCAGTTGGTAAAGCACTTGCCACATAAGCACGATTCAGATCCTCAACATCCACTCAAAGCCAAACATGAGAACACACACTTATCATCCCATCGCTGGGGAGGAAAGAGGCCGATCCCTGGGGCCCTCTACTCAGTCAGCCTACTGAAAGGGTGGGATCCAGCCAGGTTTGATGAGAGACCCTGTCTCTAAAGCCTGAAGGCAAGCTGAGCAACTGGAGATGACTCCCGATGCCTACAGACAGACAGGAGCTCACATGCATGCACACACACTTGTACATATATGTACTCATATGGGTCACATGCACCCAATTCTTCTAAGAACCAGATTTGGATCTTCTGCACCAAGTGTTCTTAACTAGTGAGCTATCTCGCTAGTCTCCAGTTTTTTGTTTTGTTTTGTTCTTTTATTAGTATAGTTGATTATTCATGTATTTGAAATTTATTTCATTCTTTTGAAAAATTGCTTCTTTATATCTTGACCCATTTATAAGGGCTTTTATTCTTTTGTTGGTGTGTACCCAATGCCCTCTTCTGCCTGGTGCATATGCAGACAATCAGGCACACACAAACACACATAAATACAAATATTAAAAAAAAAAGTAACAGAAAGGAGCCTATAATCCCAGTGTTTTGGAGCCTGAGCCAGACCTGGGCTATACAGTGAGTTCTAGGTTAGCCTGAGGTACAAAGTATAACACTGTCTCACAAAACCAGAAATTAAAAACTACAATAAGGAAATAATTACATAATCAAGGAAAAATGGGTCTAGGAAATGTATCAAAGTTATGTTAAAAATATTACATATAGAAGATATAAGATATAAGATTTGCTAAATAATGGCTGACTTACGAAGTGCAATGTATATGGTCATTCATGGACGTAGGAAGATATAATTTACATGTTGTTGAATAAAAACATTGCTCATACACTAGTGTGCTGCTTCTTTTTTAAGGCTTTGTGCATATGTGTACATAAATGATGGCCTCATAAGAATTGAAAGAAGCAAACACAGCACTTCTTCAGGCTCTCGGCTACAGAAAGAAGAGCTGACAGGCTCTTGGCTACAGAAAGAAGAGCTGACAGGCTCAGGCTTTGCTTCCTTGGGCCAACAGGTTTGCTATTAACTTTGCTACAACAAAGATAGGTAAACCAGTGCACGCCCTTTCTTTCTGATGGACTCGTTGCTGAGCAGAAAAAATAACTGTGGCCCCTCCAGCCTGTGAGAATCGAAAGCCTTTTACTGCATTACCCCATCAGCTCTGACAGACTCTAGGAAGTCTCAGGCTTAAATCTTTCCAGGTGATCTAAGAGGATTAAAATGTGAACATAGGACCATTAACCCCCTAGCCCTGAGTTTAAACAGCCATGTGAAGCTAGGGCACATTAGCTTGTCTGTAGCCACTCACTCTGTGTGTAGAGGTGGAAATGACCCAGGAACTAAGGCCACACCTCCTTTCACAATTAAAATCAGCAGGGCTGGACTTCGAAAAGGTGGTGTATGATCTACCCCCCCCCCAGCTTCCTTACCACCTACTTATCTGTCTTACATGTTCTCACGCCCACCTGTTAGATATATGCCTTCCCCTGAATCAAATTTCCACCCCAATTCTTCACTTAGACCTCCCTGAATGGATTCTGTTGAGTGTTGAATTGGTAACATGCAAACATTTAATTAATGTAAGTATGCATGTGTGTGATACACGTACTTGTTTTGTGTGTTTGCACCTATGTGTATGTGTGTGCAGACGTACATGTGTGAGTCTGTGTATGAAGGCCAGAGGTCCACACTGGGTGTTTCTTTCTATCATTCTCCAGTTTATTTTGAGGGAATAAAGTGAACCTAGAGCTTACCAATTCAGCTAGACTGGTTACCCAACAAGAGCTAGGAATCTGCCTGTCTCCTCCTACTTTGTGGGACTGGGGTTACCTACGTATACTGACGGTCATGACTTTTATGTGGGTACTGGGGATCTGAGCACAGGCCCTTAACCAACTGAGCCAACACTGCATGCCAAGACAATTATTTTCCCTCCCTCATTTCACCCAGTGAGCCCTTCCCCTTGCCTCAAAGGAAGCTTCCCTGGCTGCAGGAGGATTACTGTGGAAATAGGTACACCTTACCACAGACCCATTTTCAAAGGCTACAGGCCGCTTACTCAGTGGGACAAGCCTACAGTGGCCAGACACAGCTGGGACACCCTCTAAAGGGACCTCTGTCACAGGAGCAGAGCCACGTGGATGGATCAAGGAAGAAGCACAAAGGCCAGCTATTGTGGCCCAGATGGTGAACACTGGCAGGTTGTATGAACTGGGGAACTCCACAGACCTGAGAGGCTTCTACCAGCCTTGGGCTTTATTCAACTTTCTTACTTTGCTGAGTGTGGCTTCTATGCCTTTCCCATCACAGGTGCTGTTTACCAATGAGCAGCTTGGGATTTCTCTCTTGGTGTCTTCTCAACACTTTCTCTGCTAATCTTTGCTATTAGTCATGGCCTACAAGCGACTTGTAAGACGGCATTAGGGAGCCTCTGATTTATTATCTGTCTGCAAATAAGAAGCTCATTTCCTTTTCTTTCTTATCACCATATGTGTGTGTGTGTGTGTGTGTGTGTGTGTGTGTGTGTGTATGTGTGTGCATGTATTTGTGGTATGCATTCACATGTATGCACATGTGTGTGGAGGACAGGGGTAGACTTGAGAGTCTTCCTCTATTGCTCTCCATATTATTTTTTGAGGCAGGATCACTCACTCAACATGGAGCTCATGAATTGGCATTGCTGGTTGGCCAACAAACCCCCAGAGTCTCCCTGTCTCTCTCTCTCTCTCTCCAAATACTAATATTAGAGTCGTGCGCCAGTATGTTTGGGTTGTTATATAGGTAGTAGAGATCTGAATACAGGTCCTTAGGCTTGTGTAGTAAGAAGTTTACCCACTGAGATATCCTTCTGGTAGCTTCATGGCTGAGGACAGAAGCAATACAACTTCAGGTACAAGGTAGCTAGCCAACTACTAAAACATTTACTGATAGTGAAATAGGATAAGGTGTTGAACCTGATTAGAGTACAGAATTGGGGGACATGGTGAATCTCTTGACCAATTTGTTCAGGAATGTGAAAAGGAAATGAATAGAAAAATCAGGCCAGCAAGAACATGCTAAGGGTGAACAGAATCTGCAATGAATGATGGAGACCTGTGGCCATGAGTAGAAATGAAGCATGTGATCAAATGGGGCATCAGGGACCAGGAGCTGGAAGACTTATCTCCTCATTCTCTCTCCTGGAAGAGGTGCCCACTGGAATCTATAGCTGCTGCCCACTGGAGCTTCATGGTGAAATAGGTCTGATTGAGCCAAGGGGTTGACTGTAGTAGACAAAGGTATGCACTTCTAAGGACGTTTTCATGGTTCTGCTAAGGAACACTCAGAAAACCAACCTGCAATCTCTACAGCAACATTGGGGGCCAAACCCAGCTAAAAGACTAGCTCTCTAGGATGGTTAATGTTAAGGGTCAGTTTGATAACATCTAGAATCATCTGATACATGACCCTCTAGGGTTGTTATGATCTTGACTACATTAATTGAGTTGGAAAGACCCACTGTGGGGGTACCAGTCCTTAGGCAGAGAATCTTGGACTGTCAAAGTGAGGAGAACAAGCTGAGCGTCGCCATGTATTCATTCTCTGTTGACTATGAGTATGACTGGCTACTTCAAGTTCCTATTGCCTTTCTGTCCTCACAATGATGGACTCCACCCTTGAATTCTGATCCATAATTGCCACGGACCGGGATTTCTCGCGGATTTCTCGCAGGGTCCCTGTTCCGCCGGACAAGGGATTCTGGCCAGGTGGGCACGGGATTCGGCTGTGACAAACAGACTACACACGGATGGTGTAAAATCTGAGTGTATTTCTTTTAAAAATGACATGAGGCTTTTACAATCATTGCAAAAGAGAAATAAAAAATCTGGCAGCTTAACAGTTAAGGTACCTCTGAGGCTATCTGAAACATACTGGGTCTAAAGTAACAGCTATCTCTTCTGAACTGGTGCTGCATCCCCGGGGCCCAAGTGGCCTGGCCCCGGGGGACTGCGAGAGATACTTGAATCTGAGTCCTAGCCCATCTAAGCTCTAGTGCTAGTCCTGTATGTGAGTCTAAGTCCTTCTTCCTCCCGTCTTAGTGTTAGACTGAAGTCACGTAGGCAAAACGACCCCCACACACCCAGGTCAGCAGGGTCTGGTAGCTAGGTGTGAAGCAGGAGAAAGAGGGGCAGAGCCCTCTCTGTTGAGGTATTCTTATGCTAATTCTCTGGTTCTTGCTGGAAGCAGGCAGAGGAGAATCTCGACCTAACACTTTCAGCTAATGTCTCAGAGTAAGAGAAACCTTTCAATTACTCTCTAGTACTTAAAACATTAAACTAGGATAGTTGGAAACATTGGTGAAGGTCAGAAAGCAATGTCCGAATTTTCTCTTGCTAGCTGTAAGAAAATGATATCTTGGTGAGTTCCTAGCACACTAGTACGAGGACATATCTGGGCCACCTCTGAGTTTGGGGTGCCAGGCGACAATGCGGAGGCAGGAGACTGACTTTCCTTGAAGTTTACGCCTCAGATACCACCTTCATGCAAAGTGTGCGTGGCACATAATAAACCCTTTCTCCCTTAAATTTCTCTTGTCAGAGTATTTTATCATAGCAATAGAAAAGAAGCTGAGACATTCTTTCTAGACTGTGTGTTTCCAAGGCTTTTCATACTTCATGAGTGGGGGAAGTCACATAGAAAAGGCTTTGCTTCTTCGTAAGAACAGTCATCAATTGTTCACTTGGAATAGGTTTTGTTAAGCCTGAAGTGGAGTTCAAACTCTCTGGACAACCCTGCTCCTTCCACTTTCACTTCAGAAACCCTTAAAACCTTGCACCTAAAATTTCATTCCACTATCAGGCCCACTTGCAAATATACCACTTTCAAGTGGAGACTCTTGATTTCCACTAGTATGATTGTACCTACACTCAGGTATCAGTGTCTTGGATGCTTCCACAACACGTAGAGAACTTTATCAAAATCCAAGAATCCAACCCATTAAACATTCAAACCTGGAGAGTAAATTTTGCAGAAAGATAAAAACACACCTTCAAAAGAGCAGGAGCTTAAATTCAGACTTGCAGCTGTGCTCACTGAGGACATGTGGAAGTGGACGAGTGGATCTGCCCAGTGTCAGGGGAAAGAGAAGATTGTTTTTATGAGATTGAGGGCAGGAGAGGTAGTGCCTATAGACCATTAGTTATTGGCATGTTACCTGATCTTTTAAATAATTCTGGCCTTAAATTCAAGGATGCTGGAACTAATCTACACTTCTTTTGATAGATTTGTTTTTATTTATCTGAATGTGTTTGCCATGTGTGTACCAGTGTCTATGAGAACCAGAAAAGGGCACCATATTCCTTGGGAGCTGGAGTTACAGGCAGCTGTGGGCTGCCCAGTTTGAGTGCTAGGAACTGAACTCAGGTCTTTTGTAGAAGCAGTGAGTGCTCTCAACCACTAAGTGATCTCTCTATCCCTACATATTCTTCACATTGTCATGCTGAAGCTGCCTCAGGTCTAACTAGAACCTGAAGCCTCACACTTCCCAAGCTGTCATTTTCAATGAGAAAAAAGGGTGACAGGGCTATTGACATCTTTATCATTCTTAATGGAGTTTTGACTCCTGTTCGTGGTTTTTAGTTGAGAAAACCTAGCATCAAACATTCTCCCACCACCACCACTTCTCCAATTAATAATGAACACAACCATGCTGGAGCTCAGAACAGAGACTCTGGTTATTCTCAGTATAATGTTTGTAGCATACTCACTAAATTTAGGATACAGAACCCCATCCATGAATGTCCCCATTTTAATTTCCTGAACAGACAGCTTCACTCACCTTTGCTAACAAATACCTGTTGTTATGTAGAGAAATAATATTCTATACCATCTCAGAAAATGAAAACCACTTGGTTAAAACAAAGTATAGAAACCCAGTTTACCTTTTAGGGTGACCAGCTTCCCAGTGTGCCTTATATCCCCAGATACTATGGGTTTGGGTAATGGTCACTGACATGTAAGGACACATGAGGCAAGAAAGCAGCAGATTTAACTAGGAATGCAGATTTGGTGGTGGAACACAGAAAGAGACTCCAGTGATGCAGCCTGTCTTTACTGCATGCTGAAGACTAACTGCCAACCAACCCAGGCAGCCATCATATTTGGAAAATTAAACACAAATCACTGAGTTTCTTTTCCATGAAAGAAAGGGAATATTCATTGGAATATGGGTATAAAGAGAGTCACAGACTTGAATAAAATGGAAAGTTTTACTGGCATAATCCTTTTCAATTTCCTGCCCCATGTTGGTCAAAGTTCAGTGCATCCCACAGAGCACAAAGTCCTCCCTGCTTGTGAGCTTGACCTCTCCAGGAAGCCAGAGCCCATTTCCAGCACCGATGAACCTCTCCTGGGTCGGAAAGTACAATGAAGACAGAGTCTCTGTGGCTTTACCAAGTTAGACATGGGTGCCAAAGCCACTGTGCCTCTCACCTTGGTGGGCATAATGAAGACTCATTCAGAGACCAGACCTCACATGGAGAAGCTGAGGCAGGTGGTAGCTTTGGAAGATCAGAGGCAATAGGAAGGCAACTGTCTTAGGGTTTTACTGCTGTGAACAGAACCATGACCAAGGCAACTCTTATAAGGACATTTACTTGGGGCTGGCTTACAGGTTCAGAGGTTCAGTCCATTATCATCGAGGTGGGAGCATGGCAGCATCCAGGCAGGCATAGTGCAGGAGGAGCTAAGAATTTAGATCTTCATCTGAAGGCTGCTAGCAGAACATTTGCTTCCAGGCAGCTAGGATGAGGGTCTTAAAGCCCACGCCCATCGTGACACACTTACTCCAACATACCCACACCTTCTAATAGTGCCAGTCCCAGGACTGAGCATGTACCAACCATCACAGCAGCTGAAGGACTGTGGAACAGAGCTCAGGAGACAGGAGCTTGAAGCAAATCTTAGGAGACTAAAAATCCAGATGCTGGACATCTTTTTCCAGGTAAATCTAGCTAAGTCACCCATAACCATGCACATAACCTACATGGCAGAAAAGGAAGCAGAAGAAACGAGTCTTAAAAGTGTGTGTACTCCAGGATGACCTGTCCTGGGTACTTCACATACACAGAAGCGCACCCATGTTGCAGCTAGGAGCTTGTCCAACTATTGATAGAGGATGAGCTTGGGAGTGAAGTCAGCAGAGATCCGATCCCACAATACCAGAGCACAGAGCCAGAATGTCGTGTCCACCTTGTCCGGCAAGAAAGACGCAACCCTAGCTCTATTTAGCAGTTTATTCAGCAACTTTGTAACAGTCTTCCCCCTCCTGCTTCTCTCTCCGGCTTCTCCTGCCTTCTGCTTTCTCTGCTCCTGCCTCTCTCGAGCCCTTACCTAAGCCCCGCCTTCCTGCTATCTAAGCCCCGCCTTCTGGCCCACCCTCAGCCGTTGAGTACTCCCAAGCTTAGCCAATCCCAATGGGCCACATGGCAAAAGCAGATAGGTCACCAGATGCGGAAGCAACCAATGGCAGCAAGCTTAGCCAAATGAGGGCTTGTTTTTCTCTCTGGGCGCAGCTGAAAATGGCTCTCCACACCAGAACACACAACTCAAGAGAACTAGCTGCCAAGGTTGGATTTGGGTAATCTCTCCAATTTCAGATAGCTCTTGATGGATCCGAATCAGAAATGATGATTAGCTTGCAACTGAGCTAGCGATCAGAATTAAAACCAATAATCTCAACCAAAATGTATGTGCATATGTGTGCATGTATATGTATGTGCGTGGCACAGTCACACAATCGTGCATGTGTGGAGGTCAAAGGTCAATGTTGGATGTCTGTCTCTACTGCTTTCCACTTTATTTTTGTTACATTTATTTACTTGTTTAGTTATTTACTTATTGTGTGTATGTGTGTGTATACATACAGGTCAGGGGACAATATGCAGGAGTGAGTTCTCTCCTTTTACCAAATGAATTGCAAGGCTTGAACTCAAGTTTTCAGACTTGATGACAACTTTATTCATTGAGTCATCTCAACAGGCCTTTGCATATTCATTTTCATTATAATCTTAAAAATTAATAATAACGTAATCATAAGCTTTGAATAACCTACAAAGCCAAAACCTAAAGGCAGAGTTTCTCAGCTGAAGGAAGGTTTATAAGAAGGCTACCTAGCTGCAGCGAGGTGCTCCATGTGAGTGTTGGACTTGTCCCTGCCGGGCTCCCAGTTTGTTTTTTCCATGGTATTTCTTATGTCAAGCAGATCATTAGTTGTGTTGATACAAGCACATGGGAGAATAGCAAAACAATTACCTAAAACCCACTATGATGTTTTAGCAAATGTTACAGTGAAATAGGGAATAAATGGAGCTTGAATGATCCGGGATATTTGTGTCTGTTGATTAAAGTCACAAAATAAACCTCATTTTGCTTTGCTTGAACAATTCTAAGTCCATGACAGACTTATTTTTTCTGAAGCATAGCAAAGAGTGAGGTATGGAGATCTTTATTTGTGCGAAAAATATTTATATAAACTCAGGGTTGTTTAAAGGCTGAGTTAGAATGGGTGGCTGAACTCAGATGTACTTAGTGAATGGTGACACGGTAATGATGGTAGATGTATATTTCATACCATGATGTTCCAGAAATTTATACTGTGAAATGATAAAGTGGCTTCTCAGTTATCATTCACCATGTTAAGATTTACTCTGATTAGAATCAAAGGCAAAGAAAAAAATCAAAGGCTAAATTTAGAAAGTGTCTAATTTCCATACCCACATAGGAATACGGACTCTGAAAAGCTGTCTTCTGATTGCATTTACACACATGCACACACATGCACATGTACACACACAATTACACACATCCATGCACAAATACACAAACACAATAAATAATTAAATTGAAAAGTAACACAAAAATTAAAAAGAAGTAATGTTTTTAAAGTTCCTTTATTTTAGATGTGAATGTAAAATACACATAGGAATAGGAAAACGAGCTATTTCTCATGCTGTGCGTAGAAAAATACAAACACAAACAATGACTATGTGGGTTGAGACAGATTTCAGTGCAGCCCCCTTCTCTTTTTGTGTGACTGATGGAAACATATCCAAGCAGGAGCCATACTAGTTGAGATTTTCTGTTTGTGGTTTGAGAAGGGTTGCTGATTTCAGCCAAAGATCAGGAAATATCCCTGCAGTAAGACCTCATTTGTGAAACTTATCTTGTGGGATCTCATGGGAAATGGTCAGGATGCCTTTCCTGGTTATTCGATGTTTGCTTAAAGACTAGAGAGGACAAAACATGATAAGACTTCTCATGAGAAGCAAGTCCATTTTAAAGGCAGAGGTCAAATCAAGAGACAAAAGGGAAAAGGGCTGCCTAGAGCTACTCTAGAGTAGAGTAGTAGTAGAGTCCAGCTTTTTAACACATGCTCAGTATTTTCCACATGGGAAAACAAGATCAGGGTCTCTTGCTTGAGCCAATGTAATGACAGAGGTCAGAGTTCAAGCTCAGGTCTATCTAATTCCCAAGATGACTTTTCTTTTTTTTTTCTTTTTTCTTTTTTTATTTATTATTTTTTATTTTTTTTGTTTGGTTTTTCGAGACAGGGTTTCTCTGTATAGCCTTGGCTGTCCTGGAACTCACTCTGTAGACCAGTCTGGCCTCGAACTCAGAAATCCACCTGCCTCTGCCTCCCAAGTACTGGGATTAAAGGCGTGTGCCACCACTGCCCAGCCCAAGATGACTTTTCAATGTACTGAGAAAGAAGGCCTTTTGAAGTATCTATCAGAGAATTATAAAGACAGTAACTTTTATTTATTTATTTATTTTATTAGATATTTTCTTTATTTACATGAAAATTTCTCCTTTCCCAGTTTCCCCTCCAAAAAACAAAGAAACAAAAACAACCAAAACAAACCCCTGTTGCCTCCCCCCTCCCCATGCCTGCCACCCCACCCTCTCCCACTTATTGGCCCTGGCATTCCCCTATACTGGGGCATAGAACCTTCACAGGGCCGACATCCTCTCCTCCTATTGATGATCGAATTTGCAATCCTCTACTATACACGTGCTGCCAGAACAATCAGACCCCTCCATGTGCAGTCCTTGGTTGGTGGTTGAGACCCTGGGAGCTCTTAGGGTACTGGTTAGTTCATATTGTTGTTCATCCTAAGGGGCTGCAAACCCCTCAGCTCCGTTGGTCCTTTCTCTAACTCCTTCACTGGGGTCCCTATACTCAATTCAATGGATGGCTGTGAGCCTCTACATCTGTGTTAGTCAGGTACTGTCAGAGCCTCTCAG
>NW_022196903.1:134986985-135025577 GCF_008632895.1 Mastomys coucha | reverse complement strand
GAATTCTTTGTTTAGCTCTGTACCCCATTTTTAATAGGGTTATTTGGTTCTTTGGAGTCTAACTTCTTAAGTTCTTTTATACATTGGATATTAGCCCTCTATCAGATATAGGGTTGGTAAAGATCTTTTCCCAATTTGTTGGTTGCCATTTTGTCCTATTGACAGTGCCTTTTGCCTTACAGAAGCTTTGCAACTTTAAGAGGTCCCATTTGTCAATTCTTGATCTTAGAGCAGAAGCTATTGGTGTTCTCTTCAGGAAATTTTCCCCCGTAAGACAGCAACTTTTAAATCTCCAGTTGAAGTAGGTAATTTTTCTGAATGTACCTTATAAGACTGTCTTCTATGTTCATGTCTGAAAAAGTAACAAGAATGAGCACATATTAATGAACTAGCACAATATTTGGAAGGTAGTGGCTGGAAGACCATGAATTCAAAGCTAGCTTGGGCTACTTAATGAGCTCCAGACCAGCCTGGGGATATATGAGAGTCTATCTCAAAAACAAACAAACAAGAAATCCAGATTGCTGGAGGTATCTAATGTCACCATCACTGATGACCTACCTAATGTGTACTTGGTTGTCAGAGTTCTCTTCTGTATTCTCTCTCTCCTTTCTTCCCTCCATTCCCCTCCTTTACTTATTTTTCTCTTCAAGAAATGTAGATAGCATGTTCAAGAAAAGAAAAGGCAAGATATTACAAAAAAATGAGAGAGATGTATGCTTTTAAAAGCAAGTAATAGTTCAGTATGTCTGGAAGCTGAGCAGACTCAAGAAAAGAAGCTAGAACTCAAAGATAATATTACATTTAAAAAGTAAATATCAGTTGTTTTTATTAATTATATACAAGATTTGAGAGAGAAGAGAATGGGAGTTGTTAATTTCTGGAAAGAATGGGAGAAGGAGAAAATGTGAGGTGTCATCAACATGGAAGGCTCTGTAGGGTCTGCATCCAGGAAACCATGGAGGTATATGACACAAAGGGAGAGTTGTGCTGAGGAAAACAAAACAAAGAGAAATAACATGTATGATGTGTGCATGGAGAAAGTACCAAGGATAGTTGGAGATGGGGGAATTGTCATACTAATAATTATTTTGTTAAGGAGTCTCACACAGCATATCTCCAGGCAGCATTCCATAAATAAGACCACCCTCCAGGTGCCAATGGCTCTGGAAAATCCTGATTGCAGCCCCACTAAGGAAGTTATCAAAGCCTGGGTGGCAAAGATCCATGAGACCACCATATATATAGGCTTTTCCTCATCTCCCCCTTATGTGACATGCCTCCAAAGTGATATCTCTCTGAGGGTTGGTAGTCAATGACAGGTAAGATCCTGGAAGACAGGACAACCTAAGATAGGCACAGTCCAAGATAGGAATCCTCCAAGATGGGGTCAACAATATTGAGGCAATGGCATCCCAGCTTCCACTAGGCTATCAAAATCTAAAAACAAAAGGATAGAAATGTAGGAGAAACTTGTGGCCTCCTCTTCATAAATGCTGGTGGCACACAGCCACAAAGGCATCTCCTGCAGGAGGACCTAGTTGAGGACTGCCTAAGAGATCAAGAAATGCTGAGGCAGACATGCCAGCCAATCGGAAACTAGTGATTAGAAGAGATGCTCTTTTGGAACCAATGGGGCATGGGTGGAAGGTATTAAAGGAGATTCAGATGAGCTTGCTGCTATTCTCACCTGCTCCCAGAGTCTGTATTGATTCCAGGCTACCTCACCTCCAACCACCAAGGGCAAGTAGGGTCGAACAGTAGGCATTCCAGAGCACAGGCAGCAGATAGTAAGGAGGACATGAATTTCATAGTAGGAAAAGAATTATTGTACATCTGGGGAAATTTGAAATGAACTAATACTACTTAGGTGAAGCTTGCCCCATACCATCAATATGCTCTTGAAAATAGAAATAAAGTAGGTAGTTATTCCCTAGTCTATATTAAAAGATAATTTAAAAGATGTGCAGAACAACAGTAACACAGGAATTAAGAACAACAATTAATAAATGGCACCTATTGAAACAGAAAAGCTTCAGTATGGCAAAGGACACCATCATTCAGACAAAGTGACAGCCTACGGAATGGGAAGGGATTTTTACCAACTACACATATGATAGAGGGATAATATCTAAAATATATATCAAGAACTCAAACAACCAGTCATCGAGAAAACAAAAGATTAAAAAACAAGGCAAAAAAACTAAACAAAGAATTCTCAAGAGAGGAAACATAAATGTCTGTGAAGCATTTAAAGAAGGTTTCAACATCCTTAGTTGTCAGGAAAATGTAAATCAAAATTATTTTGAGATTTCATTTTATACCGGTCAGAATGGCTAAGACCAACAAAAACAAATGACTACCCATGCTGGCAAGGATGTAGAATGGGGAAGCACTCATGCATTGCCTCTGTGGAAATCAGTGTGGTGGTTCCTCAGAAGGCTGGGAACAAATCTACCACAATAGATCTCAATACCACTCTTGGGCATATATCCAAAGGATGCTTCATCCTATTATAGAGATTCTTGCTCAATCAATCATATAGATAGAAACTGGAAATAGCCTAGATGCCCATTAGCAAATGCCTGAATAAAGAAAATGTGGTACACTTACACAATAAAATATTACTCAGTTATCAAAAAAAATCAAAATCATGAAATACACAGATAAATGAAAAGTCTAGAAAAAAAATAATCATTCTAAGTGAGGTATCCCAGACCCATGAAGATAATATGGTATATATTCACTTATATGTGAATGTTAGCTGTTAAGTCTTCAATAAGCAAGCTACAATGGACATAACCACAGAAGTCAGATATAGAATAAGGGACTGGGACAAGGGGTAGAGCTCCCTAGGATGGGGAAATAGAATTAATAGCTACAAAGGGATGGGAGGTAGGCATGTGAATGGGTGAATCAAATAGGGAAGAGAAGAGAGAGATGAGAAGGAGAGGATCTAGCTAAAACTAAAGGCCATTCGAGGGGCCACAGATTACAGTGGGAACTTCCTAAAATATATACACATAGGAAGATGATCTAAATGCAATCGCCACTGGGCATCTCTTATCACCAAATGCAGCTTCCAGTATTGAGAATAGGTCACATCTAGTTGAGTGGTTGGCCAAAGTGGTTCTCCTATTGCTGGAGAAAACTCACTGGACACAAAGTTGGGCTAGTGACTTCCCAGCGCCTTCACCCCTGCAGAGCATCCTTCATGGTACTGGAAGGTACTCTGTACTACCAAAGGAGAAAGATAAACACAGCCCACCTATAAATCTTTCGATCACAATGGTGACATGCCTAAAAGATGCAATGCTGTAAAAGTGGTGCAAGGTTTGTGGGAGTGACCAAGCAACATCTACCTAGATTTAAAGCCCACTACATGAGATGCTGGCCAAGAACCTGAGACCAGAGCTACAGACCAAGGGTAAAACAAAATATTCCTGCCTTTATAAAGGAAGATAGCAATGAAAGGGCTCTTACTGACATTCTGCTGTACTCATAGATCTGTGACTCGCTCAATCATCAGAAAAGTTTCTTCAAGAGATGGAGCAAATAAAGTAACCAACAACCAGACATGCGCAGAGACTGGGAGACCTGGAAACACTCAGTCCTGAGTGGGATGTATCCATCAAATACCTCCTCTCTGGGATCAGGAAACTCTGCAGGAGAGAGGGCAGAAAGAGTGTAAGGGCCAGAGGGGATGGGGGAGAGTGTAAGGGCCAGAGGGAATGGGGAAGAGTGTAAGGGCCAGAGGGAATGGGGGACACCAAGGAAACAAGGCTTTCTAAACATGGCAGGACACATGAACTCACAGAGACCGAGGCAGCCTTCTCAGGGCCAGCAAGAGTCTGCACCAGATGGGGTTCTAGACATGAGAGGGGAAGGGGACAAGATTCCCTAATCCAGAAGCTATCTCCAACTGATAACCACTGGCAAATGAAAACTTATTTTTCTCCAAGAGTCTCACAAACCACACTTAAGGTCACGTTCCATACCCAGAAGCACATGGCAAATACAAAACAAACTTAGTGGAAAATCTGGAGGTTCTTTGTCTCAGAATGCTTGTCAGAACTTTTTTTTAAGCATACAGGTCCTTTATGAGCATCTGTACACACACACACACACACACACACACACACACACACACACACATCTCAGTATCTATACATGTTTGATGTGATATTCTTTGCCTCTTTTTCTTCCATTTACTTTTTGTTTGTTTCATCCTATTCCAGTTTGTTTCTTCCATCTTACTTTATTTTTTATTATTCTTTTAATATCTATTTGGTTTCTAACAAGAGACCAAAAAAATAAAATGTGGGGGGTGTAGATTTGGAAGGAGAGGAAGTGGGTCGGAAGGATCTGGGAGAAGTTAGGAAGGTGAAGCTGTAATTAGAATATATTGTTGGAAAATATTTTTTTCAATAAAATAAAATAGAAAAAGAAAAGGTGCAATCAGAACAGCAAGCATGGAAGAGAAAAGAAGCTGAGATGGAAAAACCAAAGATTTCCATCTGAATTCCTGGTGATTTCTTCACTAATACATCCACCATTAAAATTGTGTTGTTGTCCCATCTCCATGACTCTGACAATTTTATGTATTTCACTTTGCTATTGATTTAACATTAAAGAGATCATTCGCCATGACAAAGTGGACTTCATTCTAGGAAAATAAAGATGGCTCAAGACATGCAAATCAGTAACTGTAATGCATCAAACAATTAGACTTAAGGACAGAAGTCACATGATTATCTCAACAGATAAAGGGTTTTTAATATAAGCCAATAGCTCTTCATGATAAAAAAAAGAAAATTGAACATATTTCACCTAAAATCAGGAATGAAACAGGAAGTCTACTTTTTCTGCTCCTATTTAATATGGTGCTTGACATCACAGCTAGTATGCCAAGATAAGACAAAGAGATGAGAGAGATACAAAGAGCAAAGGAAGAAGTCACAGTGTCCCTGTCTGCAAGTGATATGATCATATAAATTAGAGACCCTTAGGACTTACCAAGGAAGTCTTAAAACTTCAACAAAGAAGGAATTTACAAAACCAACATACAAAAAACCCAAACATACAAACATACAAAAAACCCAAACCAGTAACTTTCCTATATACTACTAAAAGTCATACCAACAACTTAGGGCAACAATCCCATTCAAGTAATAGTTAGGAATGAACCTATCAAGGAAGTGAAAGACAATAGAAAACTCAAAGCTCTGAAGAGGGGAGTCAGCAGAAGATGGAAAGGTACCCATCCTCACACTGAAGAACCAATCTCATGAAAATGGCTGTGTGACAAAAAAATGTGGTCTACAGATGTAATGCGACCCCCATCAAAACACCAGTGACATTCTTCAGAGAAAGGGAAAAACTACACTAAGGTTTAGAAGCACAAATGCAGTTCTGAGAAGAAAGTGCAATGGGGAGATATCATACCATGTGATTGGAAGTTCTAGTATAGAGCCACGTAACAACACCACCAGAGCTTGACTACAAGGCTGATGAGTACATCAAAGGAATAGAACAGAGGATTCGCACAGCTCCTGATCCTTGATTTTTCTATAAAGATGCCAAAACCAAGCTTTGGAGAAAAAGAAAGTCCCATTAACAAATGGTGCTAGGGAAAACTAAATATTTTTCCATGTAGAAAAATAAAACTGAAACCTTGTAGCTCACCAGTTACAAAAACATATTGAAAATGGATCAAATATACAGACATTTCCATAAGTGAGATACAAAGAAGGGAGAACGGTCATAGACTAGACATATAGAGCAGAATGACTTCAAGGTGCCATCAAATTTGAATGAGGGAGCAGGAGACACGGCTGTACAGTAAGAGCAACACTGCTTTTCCTGGGAACCTAGGTTCAATTCCTATCATCCTCATACTGACTTACCCCGGTTCCAGGGGATACAACGCCCTCTTCTGGTCCTCTTAGGCACTGTACACACATGGTACAAGTACATATACTTAGAAAAACATTTATACACATAAAATAAAATAAATACCTAAACAAATAAATCAAAAACAGGATATAAGAAACAGCATCTATGAACCCATACAGTGTGTTTGTGTGTGCACACACATGTGTGTGTGTGTCTGTGTGTATGTATGCGTGTGTGTGTGTGTGTGTGTGTGTGTGTGTGTAGGTGTGGGGGGTATTGTTATTGTTATTATAAAGAAGTAGCCTGGCCTTTTATTTCCCCACAGCTGTATTTCACAGCAGAGGGTACAGAAGGCAAATATATCCCAAGAACTACTATTAAAAGAACCCGGAAGAAATTTATACACGTTTTCATATTCAGCCAAGCCTTTTTTCAAAAGACATAAAAACTCAAGAAGTATTGATCCTGGGAGGATTTCTCAAGGCAGCTACTATGGACTGGAGAAGACAGGACAGAGCCCACAACATGTGCTTTGAAAGCTCATGAAGACTGAAGCAAGGACAGTGATTAGGGTGACAGAACAGAACATTTGTCCTCAGACAACAAAAACAGGCAGGAACTAATAATGGAAATTTGTGAGGGAGGAAAGAGGTAGGTCAAAGGTAGAGGAGGTTCAGTCAGATCTGTGACATCATTTGTAATCCCCGGAGTCAAAGGATATCTTTTATTGCTGGCAGATCAATTGATAGATGTTTGAGCACACTTAACAATAAAAGGCAAACAAGAAGAGAGATAGCACTATTGACTGAAGTGATCTGGAGGAAGAGAGGTAAGGAGTTGGAAACAGGTTACTGTTAACCTTGCTGAAAGTCCAACTAAGAGAAACTGACTTAAACACACATACACAAAGACACACACACACACACAAAGACACACATACACAAAGACACACACACATACACACACACACACACAAAGACACATACACACACACACATACACACATACACACACACACACACATACACACACATACACAAAGACACACACACACATACACACACACACACACACACACAAAGACACACACACACACACAAAGACACATACACACACACACACACACACACACACACAGACACACACACAGACACTAAAGCCCAAAATTCCTAGCAGACCATTTGGGGAGGTTCATGGAGGCACCATGATTTTTTTTGTAATAATACTACATTGTTATTTTCCCCTCTAGGACATAGATGGTTGCTAATAAGAGGTAAAATTGCTTCTGCTTGCATTTTAGCAGAATCAAAGCACTAGCTCTGGCTGTCTCATCACTCACTGGTTGGTCCTAGCTACACATTTCTAGTTTATTTTCTTTCCAGATCTACTTATGTATGTAAAGCTGTAAAAATTATTATTTTTTACACCTCAGCCTTGGAAGATATGGCCTTTTAGCAGTCTGCATAACCGAGAGGAAGGGACACAGGGCACCAGACAGTTATTTCAGGGTGAGACACTTGAATGATCATCTCTGTGGCGGGTGGAACCAGCGTCTCTCTCCAGGAAACACTATCGTCATCTGAAAGAACAGTTGTCAGCCAGTGGTTGATCTGACCCAGCATTTAGCAGGCATGTTTTTGAAAATAAGAAAACTGAATGTCCCTGTTCAAGAAGAACAATCGGCCAAAGCAAAATCTGAAATTGTGTAAAAGTGTCATCTCCTACTTTGGGCTTGACAGGTTGCTAACACTTCAGATATTTTTCTGATGAGACCACTGGTGACATTAATAAATGCCTTTCCTACTCCTTAATAAAATATGCCAATATTTTGGCAATCTGAATGTCAGTGAACCAACACTTTCCAAATGCCCACTTTGTGACTTTTACATAGGAACGTGAACATAAGAGATGCATCCAAAACTCAGAGTCCAGCCTTCTCTTAGCATCTCAGAACAGAGAGACTCCATCAATTGTGTTTAAGAAGTGAAAAAGCTGAAACTAAAGGGCCAACAACTGGCTGCACTTTAGTGAAATGTCAAAAAAAGGTGATTCACAATTGTTTGGCCAAAAAATAATAATAATACAATAAAAACTAAGAAACAATAGAGCCCACTGAAATCCACATTACAACTGTATCTGTGAACCAGGACCTTTTCCAAATACAACCGATCAAACAATCACGGTGATAGACGGCAAACAGAAGCACATTCATGGTGACAGCTTGGTCCTATTACGCCTGGCATCCAGAGGATTCTCAAATGCATAACAGAGATGCTGTCACTGTGAGTTATTTGCTTGAAATACATTATTTTTAAAATCTAAGTTTTAAATGTATAAATGGGTTTATTATAACTTGCAAATTAATAGATGTATATACTTAATATCTTAGTTTTGATTTCTAATTTTAAAGATCTATTTTAGATATGGTCCAAAATAACCTCGGAACTCTGGGTCTCTCAAAAACTTTTATCACTGTGGCCAAGTTAAAAGGCACACACACTGAAAAGGATAATCATAACAGTAAACTATGGGGGTTAAAATGATCCACAGTTGAAAATCCATTCTTGGAAAAATAACTTTAAAAATACAGAGTATATCTAAAAGCTTATGTACTTCTAGATGTATCACTGTGGTGGCCCACGGGGAAACCTCTCTGGCCTTCCTGGGTTCAGACAAGAATTACAACCTTGGGGCCGGAAAGGTGACTGTGGTCAAGAGTACTTATTGCTCTAGCAGAGGATTGGAGCTTGGTTTTTAGAACCCATGTCTAGAAGTTTACGATTTCCATGAATGGGAAAGTTCAATGTCAATTTGACTGATAGAGATTTAAGATAAAATTCTGTTTGCCATGCACATTTGATTTGTGGTTCACAACAGAATCTAAAAATAAATCAGGATTTTCTTGAGGGAAGTCATAGCAACAAAATGAGATACTGACTGGGGTCACATAGCACACACACATTTCATAAGCTTTTACTGAACCTTAGTACTTAGCGAATCCCATCTAGAAAACAGAAACGTCAGTGTTGTGGGCTTTAACATGCGATGCCTATGGGAAAAGAGCAGAGAGTAAAAACATGAAGGTGAACATTTGAAAACTAAATTTGAAACAGGTTTGCAAAATAACGGCTTTGTGGACCTGGAGAAGTCATTATTCTCTTTAGTACCAGATCCTCAGCTGTGAAAAGAATTTAATTCTGCTTTCAGATGTCAAAAGTCAACATTGTGTGGTCTTTAACAGGCTTGCAACAACACGTGGAGAAATTCAGATGTGACTAAATCTCTACCCAAAAATGTGATTTTAATATATGTGGGGTGTGTGTGTGTGTGTGTGTGTGTGTGTGTGTGTGTGTGTGTGTATGTGTGTGTATGTATGTGTGTGCGTGTATGTGTGTATGTGTGTGTGTGCGCGTATGTGTGTGTGCGTGTGTGTGTGTATGAGTGTATGTGTGTATGCGTATGTGTGTGTATGTGTGTGTATGTGTGTGTGCGTATGTGTGTGTGTGTATGTGTGTGTATGTGTGTACGTATGTGTGTATATGTGTGTGTATGTGTGTGTATGTGTGTGTATGTGTGTGTGTGTATGCGTGTGTGTATGTGTGTGCGTATGTGTGTGTATGTGTGTATGTATGTGTGTGTGTATGTGTGTGTATGTGTGTGTATGTGTGTGTGTGTTGTGTGTGTATGTGTGTGTGTTGTGTGTGTATGTGTGTGTGTGTATGTGTGTGTGTGTGTGTGTGTGTAAAGTCTTGGGCTAGACACAGCCCAGCTATTTGGACACGTGCCTGCCCAGCATGGGAGTAGCATAAGTTATACCTTTTCCAAGTCCACTTGCCATTATTTGTGTTGAGTCTGTAATTCTTAGTAACAAAAGATATTGCTAATGAGTTTAAAATAAACACTTGGGATATGGCAACAATCTCTAGAAGCCTAGATAAGATATATTCCTTTCAATATTTCTCACTTAGATATACCTGCATTGTGCAGTGGCTGCTGAGATCCAGGAAAAGACAAGAAGCAGAGGGAGTCAATGAATTAGTAAGTGAAGAAAACAGAAATTTTAAATTCTTCCTTTTTTGAGAATTGTTTAACTTGTGTCTGCCCACTGCCAGTATGTAAAAGAGGGCAGGGTTTGGGAGGGAAGCAGTGGACAGCATGAAAGACATGTTATGTACAAATGAACTGAGACTCTTGCTTTTCACAATCTCAAATTCAATATCACAAAATTAAAGAGAGAATTTTTTCACAACAGAGAAATGCTGTGTTCTCACATATGATTAATTGTTTTAAATAAGAACACTTTGAATTAGATACTAACACCTAAGCAAAGAGTCAAAAACAAAATTGGAATTTTATTCAGATTTATATTTTATATTGGGATTATATTTACATTTATATCTATATTCATATTTATTTCTGAACTTAGATTTCTCAGAAACTTTACTCAAGAAACATCCCAGATCCAAATGGCTTCACCTGAGAAGCCTTTCAGCCAGTTTAGGAAAATATTCCACCAATCTGACCTTGCTCCCAGCTCCTACCCCATATACACAAGAGAACAGAGAACACGCCAAATGCCCTTTGCAGCTTCTGGGTAGAATATTGTTAACTACATGCCTTTAAAAACTCTGAGAGAAAGACAAGGACGAAAATGCTTAGAGATGTGGACACCCATTCCTACAATAAATAAAATAAATGTTAACAAAGTTTATTGAGAGAGGAAATGGCAAGAGGGAGGATGGCAAGTGGATTTGGAGTGGGGAGGGGTAGAAAGAGGACAGGGGAGGGGAGAGGAAAGGAGAGAGGGAAAGGGAAGGGGCGGGGAGAGAAGAAGTAAAGAAGAAAGGAGAAAGGAAGAAAGCAGGAGAGAGGTGAGGGAGAAAGGGAGAGAAGAAAGGAGAGAGATGGGGGAAGGAGAGAATTAGGGATGAAGAGGAAAGAAGGAGATAAAAATGTCCCACTGACAGGAATAAGTAGGTGGTTTCTCTGGGGACTGTGATCAGTAACCATACCAAATTATACCTTCATCGACATGGTTAGTCTTGGGGCAGTAATATGTAACGAAATGAATTATTTATTGACCCGATCATCTAGTAAAATCACACCCCAGCCCAGTATGTCTCAATCGACTTTCTTTTTTTTTTGTTGTTGTTTTTTTTTTGTTTTGTTTTTTGTTTTGTTTTGTTTTGTTTTTCAAGACAGAGATTCTCTGTATAGCTCTGGCTGTCCTGGGACTCACTCTGTAGACCAGGCTGGCCTCGAACTCAGAAATCTGCCTGCCTCTGCCTCCCAAGTGCTGGGATTAAAGGCGTGCACCGCCGCCGCCTGGCTTCTCAATCGACTCTCAACAACTTTTCCAGTAGCTTCAAATGCAACCCACAAATCCAGTCTCTCTGCCACCCCAACTCCCACCTTTCCTCCCTTCACAGCTTGTTCATGGTCTGCCATGACAGCCAGCCATTCCCCTTATGTATAACCCTATTTTTAAAAATCCACCATCATTTCATCACCTGAGAAAACCCTAACTCTAGTGTACATTCATCTCTACACACCACAATTGCCCGAACCTGCTATCTTGCTGTTGAATCTCACTTGAGTTTAATAATTATACACCTTGGGAAAACATCCAGAACACTCACCACCCTCCCTCCTCAGGGGACCGTCCTCTTCTCTGTGGTGATGGTTTTCCACGTGTGGTAATTCTCCCTTTCTCCAGCCTCACATCAATGCACACATCTCCAGATGTGATTCTCCATCATCCAGTGCTAAATGAAGCAACCTGAGGGAGGACATCCTCATCTTCTCTCACCAATTTCACCAAGATTTGCAAGACCCAAGTTCATAATTCTTTGGACATTACCAGCTTGAACATCATTGTGGCGGTGGAATATCCCATTTGGAAATAGGATGATTCAAAGACCTACCAGCAAGAGCAGTAGTATCACCTAGGAAGTGGCACCGAGCACAAATCCCAGGTCAAGTGTGTTGGGAGTCAGAGAAGATGGAGCCAGCCATCTGCACATGAACGGAGCTTTGCCAGCCATCTGTGCATGAATGGAGCTTTCCAGGTGATTCTGATGTATGCTCAAGTTTGAGATGAGCCTCTGGAAGTTGATGATCTAACCGTGCCTTATATCTTGATCAAAACACAAGGAACAAGGGCTAGAGGTGGTTCAGCTGCTAACTGTACTTGTTGGCAAAGGACCTGAATTTGGTTCCCAGCAGCAACTTTGGCCAGGTAACAACCACATGCAAGTCTACCACAAAGAAATCAGATACTCTCTTCTGGCTTTCATGGGCATCTGTACACACTTACATAAAGAAAATAAACTGTAAAAATAAAACAGATGCCACTAGAGGCAAAGCATACCTTCAATCCCAGCACGTGGGAAGCAGATGGATCTCTGCAAATTCAAGGCCAGCCTGGTCTACAAACTGAGTTCCAGAACAGCCAGGGCTATATACAGAGAGACCCTGTTTCACAAAACTAAAACAAAACACAAGAACAGAGGGGCGTACAAGATGGAGATTTAGGTGTGTGTAGCTTTCCTGTATGCAAACTCATGAAGTCTATGCAGGCATAAAAAAAAAAAAAAATAGGGAACGACACACTGCTTTAGCTTCCATTGCTATGGCATATAGGGTAGTTTGGCCTGAAGCTGTTCTCATTTCTTGTTTTCTGACATTATTTTCTCTATTTGTCTAGTCTAATAATGCTACCTTCCACTGATCAAATATTCCAAGTCACATGACACTTCTGAGAAGCCAGTCATTTTTTGCCAAATTTTGGTGATGGGCTAAAAACCAATGAAAACTAAATGTGCACATAAAAGGCAATGGCTTTTAAACCTCTGGTGTCCAAGATACCAACCTTTGAAGGTAATTGGAAACATTATAGTCTCTGTTACTACAGCCCAGAGTGGAGTTCTGTGCACTTAAATTGGGCTTTTAGGATTCCATTAGATGTTAATTTACACTTGAAACATCTAGGGCATTTAGTGTTATAAACTTTGAGGCCAAGAAAATGTTCTTACTATTTATATGTTATGAGAAAGTAAGTCAAAATGGTAATAAAAAGGAAATATTCTGTTTATGTATTCTGCAGATTATATATAGCATTACAACTTGATAGTTTGCCCAGAGTTTCAGAGCCTTGGATGCATAGATCAAAGGTGCCCTGTGCACACCATCCCGTTTTGTGCATATCCTTTTAGACACCCAATTTCCCCTGAGCGAGGGGAGGCTGCCCTGCTTCCACGATTTCTTTTCGGCAGTATGTGTATCCCTGGATCGGAGAGTTCCACACTTGATTCCAGCTTCTCATGAGCTGTCAAAGGACAGACAGGCTCAGTCTTTAGAAGACTGAGCTCAGGCACCAGTTTAGAAGTCAGTGACTAACCCTGAACTCATACTGCCCTTTCGAAGTGCAGAGGACAGGACAGAGCAAGACTGGAACTGACAGGTCCTACTGGCCCTCCATATGCAGCCAGCCACTTTAGAGGATTCAGCCCCTTGCAGTTCTAGACTCCTTACCTCTGTCTTCAGTGTTGGACTCTGACCTGGGTAATTCCCATTTCCCATGAGCTGAGCCACTTCTCCACAATAGAGGACTGTTGTACTCTGGCTCACTTTGCATTAAGCAAGCTCATACATTCCAGGATTGTGCTGGCTTTTAGAACCCACAACACTGTACTTGTGTACAAATCCACACTCACATACACACAAATAAAAATAATGTTTTAAAAGGGATGACTAGAGGGACGAACCAACACATACTGCAGAAAACTGGACCTTGGGTCTGCATCAGGCAGTTTACCATGCCTGTAACTCCAGCTACAGGGGACCTGATCCTCTCTCTCTCTCTCTCTCTCTCTCTCTCTCTCTCTCTCTCTCTCTCTCTCTCTCTCTCTCTCTCTCTCTCATTACTGAATCATGACTCATTAACAAAACAAAACAGCAACCTCCTCCTAATAGCTAGTACTTCTGCACTGAGAAGCTGTATGGTGGAGCCACACTGTTCTGTACAAATGAATTGATTTTTGCTTTTCATGATCTCAGAGTCAAAGAACATAAAATTAAAGGTAGAGTATTTTTATTATAGTTTCCCTCTAAACTACCACTGTTTCCTCATATTTAAATTCAATACCTAGGCTTAAAGATTGGGTGTGGATATATTTTAAAGCCTGGAGTCGCTAAGTGCTGGGAACAGGTGTCTGCTAAGAAGCTCACAAGCCCTTTAGTGAAGGCCGGTAATGATGGCTTTGTTTCCACAGATGGTGCTGGGTCATTAGAGTGGAAATATGCCAATAAGTTTACCAGGGACATTTCCACTTAACAGAGGAACCTGTGCACAGCCTGATATTTTACTATGTTAGTCTGTGATCATTGATCTCGGCTCTCACTCCCTCGTCGTCTAGCCTGGCCTGACCACATCCACTATTCCCCTTGTCTCCAAAACTTGTTATCCTGAGAGCGTACCCTAGCATCATAGAAAGAGTTCCTTGAAAAAAAAAAGTATTTTTTTCACCTTCTATTTGCTTTATTTACTCTAATTATTACTTGCTCTAATATTTGTTTTCATAAGGCAGACAATGGACATTAGTGGATCGAAATGGGTAGGAAACATCTATAACATGAACTGTACACAAACTCTGTTCCCTGCCTGACCACAGGGAAGTCACTCACCTTTACTCTGCACCAACCACCTGCTAAAGATGATAATAGACTTCCTATGAATCGTCAGTGTTGGAGTGAAAAGAAGTGTTAATACAGACTATCATCTGTTTGAGGGGGATATAAAACAAGATGCTGCTATTTTCCTGATAGTGCAAGAGTTACAGCTTACTAAGGTCAATAATGTCAAGTTTAAAGATTCAGAGGCATGGGAGCAGTTAGTTCCTTGACTGACTCAGTGATCTTGAGCAAATGACACTTGAGTTTCTTTGGCTCCCTTTTAAAGTCTAGAATACCTCTTATGATTTACCAAACACCTTTCTTTCCACAGCAAAAGCAAGTCCCACCCCCTTCTGTCGCCAACATCCCAGCCCTGAAGATGTTGGTAGATGACTTGCTGTTTTTCAGACAGATGTTTCCATCTGAAACTCTGAGCTTGGATTAAGTGAAATGGTGGATTCATTTTGCCAGTGAGAACTGAAATAGTGATCCCTTGGTCCGAATGGGATTCTGGAAGTTTCTAACAGCTATTCCCGATGTCATTACTGTATAGATGAAATGCTAGTCCAGGAATTTGATTGGTTATGGGTAATGTCTATCTTAACATCTCTGAAGACCTGGGGAATTAATGGGTTATTGGAGTGGAAATATGCCAATAAGTTTACCAGGTCTGAATCTTCCAGTCAGAGTGTTGTGTTACAAAGCAGCTCGTGTCGGGACAGATCACACCATACCAGCACAGTTCCACGAGAAGAGATTTATTGGGGGGAGCGAGAAAGAGAAAAAGAAGGAAAAAGAAGGGGCGAGTGGTAGGGGTCTCTGCATTTATTCAGGATGTGACAAGCACCAACGCGCACAGAGATGCATAGGTGAGGCACATAGGAGTGTGGTGGTTGCCATAGCAACAGACTCAAGAGGGTGGCGACTGTAAAGCCTTTCTAATGCCAACAGAGTTGCACTTATCACCTGAGCCCTGAATATACCTCAACAAGGTAGATTTGATGGTTACTGGAACTTTAAACGATTAGTTAAGCCCCCCAAAATCTGGAGCAACCCAGAGGGCTGCTCCAGTGTGTAGAGTAGCAGAGGGCATGCTTACACTAAGGACTCGAAGCCATCTGGTCTCTACTCTCAAGAAAAGCCATCCTCTCTTATGGAAGTGTTGTTGCCTGGGCTAGAAAGATGGCAAAAGCTTGGTGTACAAGCACAATGACCTGTGCTAGGAATGCCAGCGCCCAGGTAAAAAGGCAGCTCAGTGCACATCTATAACCCTTACATTGAGAGGCAGGCAGAGATAGGTCTCTGGCATTCACTGGCCAGCCAATTGAGTCAAATCTGTGTATTACAGGTTCAGTAGTATACCCTGTCTCGAAAATTAAGGTGGAGACTGGAGCGATGGCTCAGTGGTTATGAGTGCTTGCTCTTGCAGACGACCTGGGACTGGTTTCTAGGACTTACATAGCAGCTCACGACTGTCTGTAAAACAGCACCAACAAGTGAGGTCAAAACTCCACTCTCAGATATGAAACCTTTGGGGTAACACTTTATAACCAACCAAGACAAGCCCCTCCACCACCTCTCTAAATCTCTCTGGGGTATAGTTACAACTTCATATTGTATGAATCCTGAATTTTACCACTTACATAGTGTAGTTCTGATGCCTTTAAAAGATTTTCACTTATTCATTCATGTATAAGTGTACATGTGGGTCATGTATGTACATCAAAGTCAAGTTATCAAGCTTGCCAAGTTCCTTCACCCACCTCACCAGTCCTACTCTGACTGCCTTTGTCTGCACTCATATTTTGAGTAAATATTCTTGGTTTTGT
Organism: Mastomys coucha; assembly: GCF_008632895.1. Lineage (NCBI taxonomy): Eukaryota > Metazoa > Chordata > Mammalia > Rodentia > Muridae > Mastomys > Mastomys coucha. The sequence continues at coordinate 135,009,180 of NW_022196903.1, read as the reverse complement.
GTATTCCTGAGTGGTGGACCATGAGGATGTTCAGTGCTGACAGCTTGTCAAAACATCCTCATTTATCTATGAAATACAATCACTTACTTAACATACAGAATAGCTAAGTATCTGTGGGTTTTTTTTTTCCTTAAGTTCAGAAAGGACTTCATTAAAATTCAGTAACCTTGTGCTTCTGTTGCGGACCCAGCCACATATTTTAGTGTAACTTGTTATAAGAAAGTGTTTAGTTGGCGTCAGTCCTTTTTTCTACCTCCATGAAGGTTCTTTTAAATTGCAATATGTCTGTTTGGGCATTTCCAACACATTTTTTGTACACGTAGAAATTTCCTTCCTACATGTGTTCTGTAGTGTATTATACATTGAAGGCTAATGGTCCTCGCCTGCCACTGAGTTGAGGACTTAATCTTTTCATTAGCACTGGATGAATGCCCTTGATTGGGATTTGCTTATGGTACATATTTGAAGTCAAATATTTCCTCTTTGTCTTTTATATCAATGTGATCAAACAGAAGATTGCTGATTAATTAGTTCAACAAACATTGCCTTATCCCGCCCCCCACACACACACACACTCTTAAATACTCTTCATTCCAAGTGTCAAGAACATAAATAACAATGAAGAACAAGGTAATGGTTGGGGCTGTAATCCAGTGACAGAACATTTTGTCTATCATACATGAGGTCAAGGGTTCAATCTATAGAACCGAAAAGAAGACAACTCAAAGATTCCCCATCCCCAGAGAGAGAACCTTCCTTCTTTCTTTAAAAAAAAAAGTTATTATATGTTGATTTCTTTATTTTGTGTACAGGTTGTGTATGGGAAGAGCATATGAAGTCAGAAGACAACTTCTAAGAATACATTCTGTCCTTCCACCACTGGGTCCTAGAAATGGAAATGCAAGTCCAAAAGGCTTGGTGGCAGCCACCTTTACCTACCGAACCATCCTGCTAGCCCTGTAGCCCTTCTTCACCGTAAACACTTTTCAAAGAAATACAACTTTCTACCAGCAAATTTTAGTTGTATGCTATCTTCCTCAACCCTCTTTTTCTTTTTCTTTCTTTCTTTTTTTTTTTTTTTTTTTTTTTTTTTTTTTTTTTTTTTTTTTTTTTTTTTTTTTTTTTTTTTTTTGTATTTTTGTTTTTTTGGGTTTTTTTTTTTTGAGACAGGGTTTCTCTGTGTAGCCCTGTCTGTCCTGGAACTCACTCTGTAGACCAGGCTGGCCTCAAACTCAGAAATCCGCCTGCCTCTGCCTCCCAAGTGCTGGGATTAAAGGCATGTGCCACCACTGCCCGGCTTTCTTCAACCCTCTTAAAGCAAAAGTTTCAATTCTTTCTGAGTACTATTTATTAAAAGAAGATATATCTCAAAATTGTGATAATGGCATTACTAAATTTTCCCAATCCTTTCTTTAAAATTATGGGCACTACTGTTAGCATCAGGGCATCCAAAGCCTGTGGCGTAGCATGGGCAGCTCTCACAGACCTATTGCCAGGGCAACAGCACCCCGTATTCCCAGAATCCCATTCCTGGAAATCACCTCCCACCTTTACCTCCAGCCACTAAGTCAGAACCCACATATACATATACATACATACATACATGCATATACATACATACATACATACACATACATACATACATATACATACATACATATGTCAGGACCCACATATACATACATATATATACATACATACATACATATCTACACATACATACATATACATACATACATACATACATATACATACATATATACATACATATACACACATACATACATACATACATACATCAGAACCCACATATACATATATATACATACATACATACATATACATACATACATACATACGTCAGAACCCACATATACATACATATACATACATACACACACACACACACACATATATATGTATATATATATATACATATATACATATATATGTATATATATGTATATATATATATGGAACGTTCCTCCATCTCACTCTCACTCTCCCTCCTCTCTCTCTGCTACTTCCCCCTCTCTCCCTCTCAATTAAACCTCTTACACATGGAACTGTTTGGGCCTAGTGTGTGGTATGTTCGGATGCAACCCACCATTCTAACACATCATTTGGTGCTGAAGCCCGGGATTGGTGGTTCTGTCAGCAGCTGCTGCACTGCCCTGCAGCAGGGCGGGCAGAGGTCACAACCACATGGATCGGTCACAGCACCAGCAACCACGGTTGCCATGAGTAAGCAAGTTCGCGGCCCCCTCAGCTGGTGGCTACAAGAATCGCAGACTTTCACCACGGAAGCTGCTGCTGCTCACTGAAGACACCACCACCAAGTTAACCAGAGCCACAGCCACGCACCACGGGACATACGAACTTCTACCACGTGAGCTGTGCCCCACCTGGTCTATCAGGTGGGGTTAGCCTCTGCTCAGGCCCACACCTACCCATTCAGTTTCACGGTTTCTATTTACCATTCTGCTATAATTCTTGTACAGACACCAGCAAATTAATTGGTAGGATCAGTCAAGGGGAGGACCTCCAGCTTCCCAGATATGGCCTGGCCAGCCTTCTCTGGGAACTACAGGGTTTACAGTCATGCCTCCCAGTTGACATGTGTCTTAGGACTTCTGCCATTGGTTGCCCCTCCCTTGAAAGCAATTCTCATTCCCCAATTATTCCAGGCTCTTGCAGCCAAAAAATCCTTAGATGGATTGCTTTCTATAGCAGGGTAGGTTGCTTTCTATAGCAGACCCAGGGTCTGCTGGGTAGCCACTAGGGGTTCTCGTGATGACTTGAACCACTGGCTTTGGCTGATATTTCTTGGTTTTTGGATGGTTCTCAGGACGAATAGCCCAACTACACGCCAATGGGTGTCAGAATGTCTTTGACTGTGCCTCCAGGCACCCCACTGGGATGTCTCCTGGAAAATCTCAAATCTTTGAAGCTAACGCCTGACTTGAAGGCATCAAAACTAATATATCTCTGTAATAAGATCTGGATTAAATATCAACTAGATGGGAGTTCAAAATGGCCAATTAATGGCACCCTAGATCCAACAATTTAAGGGATCTTAACACATACTGCCAGTGAACTAGTAAATGGAAGGAGGTTTCGTATGTCCAAGCGTTTATCTATCTCCATTCCAATCCCTCCTGTGCTCTTCTTGTTCCCCAACCCAACTTCTCTCAGCCATGAAATCTACACAACCTCTGCTAGATGACACTACAATGCTAGATTCAGCTAATGAACTCCCCCTTTTCACCACCAAAAACTCAAACTGCTGCCTTAGTTTCTCTTCCTCACCAGGATGCCCCAGAGCCTGCTATCTCTACCTCTCCAGACCCCTTCCCTTCTTCTGTGCCAGCTGTGGGCCGCTCCAAAGGCCCCACATTGGCAGCTACCTTCACTCCTCCTGTCACCCACTCTAAGGCTACATCGAAACCTCCAAGTCCTTCCTCCCCAGAGACACCTGACCCAGCAACAGTCCTACCTCTAAGGGAAGTTGCTGGAGTAGATGGGCTCATCAGAGTACATGTTCCATTCTCACTTAGTGAACTTTCCCAAATAGAAAACAGGCTGGGGTCCTATACTTCTAACTCTTCCAAGTTTATTAAAGAGTTCCAATATATCACTCAACTTACAGCTTGACTTTACATGATGTTCATATGATTCTTACTAATAACTTACTTCCTGAGGAACACAGACGAGTCTAGGAAGAGGCAAAAGTGCATGCCCATGGAATTCACCAAACAGATGGCACATACTCAATTGGTTCTGAGACAGTGCAGGACCAGGATCCCCAGTGGAATTACAATTCTGCAAGTGGTATTTTAGCCAGGGAGAAGTTCATTACATGCCTTCTGTCTGGTCTTCGAAAAGCAGCCTTAAAGCCAGTAAATTTTTAATAACTCCAAGAGGTTGTCCAGGACAAGCAGGAGAATCCATCTCAATTTTTAGAACTCCTTATGAAGGCTTTATTACAGCTTATCAATCTGGACCCTGAAAATCCAGAAGATAAGCAACTTCTGATGGCCTACTTCTTTTCCCAGAGCTACCCTGACATAAGAGATAAACTTAAAAAACTGGAGAGGGGACCCCTAAGTACACAGGTAGAAGTCTTAGCGCTGGCCTTCAAAGTGTACCATGGGAAAGATGATAAAGTCCGCAAACAAAAATACCATATGCTGGCGAAGGCTGTCTGACCATCCCCAGCCACTACCCTAGACTCATGGTCTCCTAAGGATACAAATGTGGTAAACAAGGTCATTAGGCAAAAACCTGCCCTAACTTCCTCAAGCCAAGGGGCCATGCCCTAGGTGCCATCAAGAGGGACATTGGGCTGTTGATTGCCCTCATTTTATGCAGAACAGAGGGACATAACTCCCAGATAACCCTCCAACTGATCTCCTAGGCTTGGCTATGGCCGACTGAGGAGGCCTGAGCTCCCCTGTCCCGACCACTGCCATCACTAGCAGGGAGCCCTGGGCAGATATCGTGGTATGTGGGTGGCCCATCTCCTTCCTCTTGGACACTGGATCCACTTACTTGGTCCTGATGGAGTTTTGGGGACCCACTTCTCCTTCTTGTTTTCCTATTGTCAGGGTAGGAGGACAACCTTACTTCCCTCACCAGACCCCACCACTTAGTTGTATTTTTAGGGGTATACCTCTCACCCATTCCTTTTTGGTAGTGCCAACATGTCCTGTCCCCTTATTGGGAAGGGATCTTCTAGCTAGGCTGGGAGCCTCTATTTCCTTTGCTCCCCACATTCGTCTAAACCCAGGCTCACCAGCAGTTCCTCTGCTCCTTCTCCTAGCCAGGCAACCTACTAACACTACCATGTTATTTCCTTTACCAGATTTTCAGGTAGATCCCTTAGTCTGGGATGTCCAAAACCCCTCTGTTGCTAAACACCATTCTCCCATTGTCATCTAGCTTCTGGACTCTACCAGGTACATAACTCAAGCATTGTCTTCTTTTATTAAGACCCACCTACAGCCTACTCCTGAGGACTTAAGCTTCTTAAAATCTATCACTGCTTCTTGTAAAATATGTCAAAAGTATGACCCCAACTCAAGGTATCATAACACCCCTTTTCCTACCCATCAGGCTAGAGGTTCTCTTCCTGGAACTGACTGGCAACTTGACTTTACCCACATGCACACTGTCAGGCATGCCAAGTACCTCCTGGTCTTGGTGGTCATCTTCTTGGGGTGGGTAGAGGCATTTCCCACAACTAACAAAAGGGCTCAGACAGTCTCTGATCTCCTCCTCCAATAGATCATCCCCTGGTTTGGTGTCCCAGCCTCTCTCCAATCAGACAATGGTCCTGAATTTACTTCCCAAGTCTCTCAAACCTTATCTAAGGCCCTAGACATCCCCTGGCATTTTCACATTTCTTACCACCCTCAATCTTCAGGTAAGGTAAAAAGAACTAATCACTCTTTAAAAACCACTCTTGTTAAGCTGTCACAGGAACTTCACCTTGATTGGGTTAAGCCCCTACCTCTGGCTCTTTTTAGGTCTCTCCCCAAGAGACCTCTCCTCATCTCTCCCTTTGAACTCGTGTATGGACGTCCAGTCCTAACTCCTGGTCTTTTACCTAAATGCTCTCCCCTCCTAGACCATCTACTTACCCCATTATTTTGCCACCTCCGTTCTCTCCTATGGAACATTGATGACCACCATCTACCTCAGCCATACACTATCTCCTGTCTACTGCCTATCAACATTGGAGACCAACAGACCTGTTGCCATGTCTATGGCCATACCACCCTGAACACGCCCGATCTCCTCTGATCTCGGAAGCTAAGCAGGGTCGGGCCTGGTTAGTACTTGGATGGGAGACCACCTGGGAATACAGGGTGCTGTTTCCCTGGCAACAGGTCTGTGAGACCTGCCCATGCGATGCCACAGGCTTTGGATGCCCTGATGCTAACAACTACATATAAGCATTTCTCCATTATCTCAATTGTTTGGTAAAACTTATTTTTTCAGAAATAACAGAATTGTCCATAGTTTTACAACTAAAAATATAAATATGAAAAAATTTTAGAATCTAGGTTAGTGCCTTGGAAATTGGTCTCCTGAGTTGGGTGGAGATGACTCAGTAGTTAAGAGTAGGAACTGCTGCTGCAGAAGATCAACCCACATTCCATTCCCAGCATGCACACTGACTATTTTAGCTACTGGTAACTCCAGTTCCAGGTGATCAAAAGCCCTCTCTGGTCTCCACAGATACCTGCACTCACTTGTACATACCCACACAACCACACATTTACACATACTTTGAAATAAAATATTTTCTAAAATATAAATAGGTGCTCTAAGAAAATTCAGGTTTATATTTTTGTAGCAGAGCCTGCAAAATCTCCCCAAATCTCCATTCCCAGCTTTTTCCTCATAATTGAACCTTACCCTTGTGAGGTTCCCCTACATGTTCTGCTGACTAGAACACTAGTGAGTTCCTAGAGCTTAGTCAGCCTGATCATCCACGGAGTAAAAGCCACATGGAAACTTGCCCCAGCAGCCAGAGAATAGACCTCGGTGACTACAGAACCAGCAGGTCATCTCCAAATGAATGACACTCAATTCTGTTCACAGGAGAGGGAAATTGTCTATGTTAATACTCCATCATTTGGAAGTTCTAGAATCTTTTAGACAAACAGAAGACTTGTCGATGCATTGTCCATATTTAATTTCACCAAGCTAGCTATGTGTGCTGGACAAGTATATATTGCTCCCCATCCTGCTTGCTACACAAGATGATAAAGTTCCCTAGTGTGTACATGAATTGTCCAAACAACTAGAGACTTTCCTGAAAGATAAAAGCAGAGGCATCTGTTTGTTCACCGATGCTACACTGTAAACCAAGTCCCTCCTAGCCAGGACAATAAATGATTGATGAAAGTCAAACTATCTATGTGGAGTGAGTCAAAGCCATGCCGGTGGTACGGAAGGATACTCTGGTGCCTTCAGCAGATGTCAACCAAGCTGAGAAATCTGATAGGATTACAGCATCAGATTGGTCATATCAAATTCTTTGTAACATACGAACTGAAGGGGATGTTTTGTAAAAGAAAATATTCATTACATATGGCCTCTAAAAATGGATTTGTGGCTGGTGTTGCACAATATCTCTAAGTTATTAATGTAAGTGTTGAGATCTAGTCACTTCTTTCAGAGTTAATTTCACTTCCCTTCCCCCCTCCCTCTTACCCTATTTATTGTGTAAAATTATAAAGATGGCCAGCCAGGCATCTGTACACACCTCTTATCTTAGCACTTGAAATAGGAGGCAGACTGATTGCCGCAAGTTTGAGACCAGTATGACCTATGGAGTAGGAATCTATCTCAAAGAACCAGGAAAAGAAGAGAGAAGAGGAAGTGGAAGAGGAGGAGGAGGAGGACAAGGAGGAGGAGGACGACGACGAGGAGGAGGAGGAGGAGGAGGAGGAAGAGGAGGAGGAAGAACAAGCAAGCAAGAAAACCTCATCCAGATGCCCACTTTGCTTCTCAGTCAAGGTTCCATGCACCAAAAGTCAGTTCCATTAGTCGTGTCTAACAATCACATGACACTAAGTGTTTTTCTAAATTCCCATGGTTTCTATGACTGCTCATTTGCCTGGGAGCACTTCGGCAGAACAGTTAACATTTCTTGAACAGACACACAGTTTAATTGGTAACACTATACATTTATGAGCAAAACCAAGCCTTGTGCTAGAGACACCAAGTCTACCAAACAATAAATATGAGAGAACCAAACCATCAAGTTTTAAAGTTGATATCAGAAATGTTTTGCTGTCTTTAAATAAACAACTGAGACATACCAATGTTTGAACACACGTAAATAAAGAGCTAAGTACCTCAAAGTAAAACTAACATACAAATGACACAATGTTTATATTCCAGTGGATGGCAAGATAAGATTACAACAAAGCTCAGAATACATCTATATATAAGGAGGTTGGTTCCCCCAACAGTGATGAAGTATTTACACCATCTCTAAGCAAAGGCTGGGATAAAATAAAACACCCCCTCCCTGCAAGGGCTTTGAAGATCATTTTCATTAGTTGCAATTCTCTCTGGAACACTGAGGAAATCAGAGAAAGTATAAAAGCTTAGGATACTTAATAAATTAAAGTCACAGATTAAATTATCACTTATGATCACCAGCGATGTTAGCCTAAGAGTTCCTCAAGTGGAGTCACAGAGCATGGAGGGACACAAACCCCCTGAGACACGCCAGCTCTGAGCTACCTGTGAGAACTCTGCTTTCACTCGAAACCTCAAGAACTTTGAACATGCTGGGAAATTCACTCAAGTAACATCGCAACTGAAAACACGCTCAGGAATCTCTTTATCCCATAAATAGAAATCACATTTTGGGGATGATTCACTTTTTGTCACTTTAATTGACTTCTTAATAAATTCAGCACCCTTGTGCTTACAAGGAGAACTAGAGTTATCATACTTAAATAGCCTCACACCTGATGCACACATTAAGTAGATACCATGGTCCGCAGTTATATATATGTGTAATGTAGCTCCCAACTGCACAATGACTTTGGTTTGGCTTGGTTTGGTTTGGTTTGGTTTGGTTTGGTTTGGTTTGGCTTGGCTTGGTTTGGTTTGGTTTGGTTTGGTTCGGTTCGGTTCGGTTCGGTTTGGTTTGGTTTTGCTTGGGGGTAGGGTGCACCTTTGAGTGTGCACACAGAGAGAAACTACGCAGTGCAGTTATGAAGAGGTGAGCAGAGCTGTGGGGGCACTTCTGTTGGGAAAGTACTTAAGATGCAAGCATGAAGACGGGAGCCTGACCCCAGAATCTATGTAAGCAATTCAGTGGTGATAGCTTATGCTTGTCATCCAGCACTGCAGAGGCAGAATGAAGACTCCCTGTGGCTTTCCAGTCAGCCAGTCCAGCCTCTTTGTTGACATCTAGACTAGTGAGAGATCCTGTGCTAAACAAAGAAACAAGGTAGACCAAGGAATGACAGGAGTTTGGCCTTTGGCTATGCACATACATTCAGAGATACTCTTTCTCTCTCTCTCTCTCTCTCTCTCTCTCTCTCTCTCTCTCTCTCTCTCTCTCTCTCTCTCTCTCTCTCTCTCTCTCTCTCTCTCTCTCTCTTAAAAAAAATAGAGGAATCAAAATTCCCTCAATTTTAATCTGGATTTTGTGCCAACTTGCTCCCTCGAGTCATTCCCTCCCTTCATGTAAAGCAGTCTTTAAAACAGGAACAAGAATGTTTGCCTCATGCGGTCACTCCAGAAGTGATCGGCACACTCTGTCTCCACAGCAGAAGAACAAAAGCACAGGTTGAGCTACCCTTGCTTTTCTTTGTTTCCTTTCTCTTATGCCTTTGCAGTCTGAGGAAGGGAAACCTAGACATACCCCTGGCTGAAGATCGCACTTCTTCTCCCATTCCTCTTTCTCCTTTAGGTGTCCCCACAATCGACAGGAAACATAAGATACTAGAAAAGTCGTATCTAAGTCAGACGCTGTCACTTTATCCTCTTTGCAATAACTTGTTCTAATCAGCTCCAGGGACCATGAGTCAGGGGCTAAGAAGAATAAATATTCTAGTCCTACAGAGCTAAAAATGAACATCCACTTACAATCTCCAAAATAATATCCATATCATAGATGAAAAACAAAGGCTGGGTGGTTGAAACAGAAGGCATATTGCTATTTCTGAAACTACCTATCCAGGCAATGTTAGGCAATGCTCGTGCCAAGTAGACCTTGATACACATAGTAGTAGATTATTTATTAGGTATTCTGGTCTCAACTGTACACTTAGAGTTTGGCTGTATGTCCTCCTTTCCTAGCCATGCTGGGGGGAAGAACTGACGAAGATCTCTGGAGAGGTATTCACCATTTTGGGATACATGGTAGAATATTACTTGGCCACAGGAAGTAGTAAAGAGATCATGAGGCTAACAGAAATATAGCAAGAAAGGAATGACAAATGCGATGAGCGCTCGTTCACATGTCAAATCTAAAACAGCTACGTTTGTAAAAGCTGAAAAGAGAATGGTGATGGGCAAAGGCTGAGAGAGAGCCGTGTACAGGGAAGGATGGGAAAAGTATGTTAATGGGCTCAGTGCAGCGAGGAGCCTTAGCGCATCACTGCACAGAGGACAAGCAGAGTAGCAGAGGCTGGGGGTGATGGCCCAGTCAGCAGAGTGCTTACAAACCAAGCCAAGGGTGCAGACCTCATTTTGATCCTCAGAGCCCACAGAATGCTGAATCTGGAGGCATGTGATTGTAACCCGAGTGCTAGGGAAGCAGAGACTTGCAGACCCTAGACCACCCTAGGCTGCTTGGTGAGCTACAGGCCAACGAGAGCTCCTGTATCAAAACACAGGGCGGGAGGTATCTGAGAAGTGACAGGTCAGGTTTTTCCGTGGCTTTCATACTTACACACATACATGCATCCACTACACATATACACATGTATAAGCACACACGCTTGCAAATGCACCAAATGCCAGAACAATGGGTTGTGAAGGCTATCACAGACAGAAATGACAAATGTTTGAGGAAACAGATGTTGAATGTGATTTTATCATCATACAATGTATAAAAGAGTTAAAACTGCATGGCGTCCCATTAAAATATGTAATTTACATACATCAGCTCAAAAATAAATTTAGTGAAAGTAATAAAATCCACTGAGTGTGTCTATAGCAGTTTTTTTATTTCCTCACAGATTCTCCCTAAGATATTGAAGGTGCACCTACACACAAGGGCAGCTTTCTGTTTTAATTCTACATTTAAGTTCTGTATCACCACACAGCATGGTACCATTGGGAGAACTAACATCTGCTTTCAAACAGCGGCCTCTCAGCATTAGCCACAACCAGCGGCCCCTCAGCGTTAGCCACAACCAGCGGCCTCTCAGCGTTAGCCACAACCAGCGGCCTCTCAGCATTAGCCACAACCAGCGGCCTCTCAGCGTTAGCCACATAGGCTCATGATTCCTATGAGCCTTGCCTAACCGGACACCTCCACATTCTGTTTAAGTCTCAATCTTAAGCACATTTTAAAAATAACTTCTAAATTCACTTGTCAGATTTTGAATTAATTAAGCCAATTAAGCCATGAAAAAAAATTGTTCTTCTTGATTGTATCTCAGCAGGTAGAAGTTTCCAAGAGGCAGTTTTTAACTTTTTTGCATCTTTTATTACAGGGAGGATGTGAACCTCCACCCTGATGGTGTTAATTCTGGCATTGAAATACAGAGGCATAAATATGACATCACAAGTGTTTAGATTAAGTATAGCTTTCACCCCTTAATCAATAGAAGCTTCTTTTGTAGCAACTGGAGAAGAAAGCTGTAACTGGTCAAAATGCAAACACTAAGTGCCTGTGGGCTGCCCATCTGCAACACAACTTCTCTACCTAAAGCTCGTGAAACATCCCAGAAAAAAGGGGGAAAGATTGTAAAAACCAGAGGACCAGGACGTGAGATGCAAGACTGTGCCTTATATGCCAGGAAGCTGCATTCATTCACCAGATCGCAATAAAATGGTAGCCTACCTAAGACCTGAGCAATAACAATGCCAGGTAACATGTCAGCTAGGATCCTGCTCACAGATGAAGATCTACAGACAACATTGGCTCCTGGGAGAAGGAGAATCAGACTTCTTCAAGGATGAGCCCTTTGATAGGTCTCCAATCCCAAGCAGTCAGCTCTAAACACATAGTACATTTTATTTATAAGTGTGTGTGTGTGTGTGTGTGTGTGTGTGTGTGTGTGTGTGTGTGTGTGAAACAATAATAAGAGAATAAGAGGTCATGAATTTGAGGACTTTAGGATATACAAGAAGAGTTTGGGGAGTGTCAATATAAAAATCACATTGAAATTTTCAAAAAAATTAAAATTAAAAAATAACACATTTTCTGAAATACAAACTGACAAGTTTTTTCAAAGGGTATATTGCAATCCAGTTGTACATTTTACCCTCAAAGTTGTTCCCTCATGACACCAAGATATAGTGGGAGATGACAAGGCTGGCAATACTGAGCACCCTATACAGGCAGATGAATGTGATCAGGTTAGAGCAGGATGTATAAGAGTGAGATTATCCGAAAAAGGAGCTGGGAAGCCTATATTATCAAAAATCACTTGGACTAGCTATATGACTTTCTCAGATTCTCTTTGCTTTTATGAGGGGAAAAGCCAATGAGAACAATATGCTGGAGGTATCAGAGTTAACCTCTATAGAATGTCAAAGATTCTCACCAGTCAGAGGAATGAGCAGGAAGAAGTGTTCTCTACAGGGAAGGAGCAATGCTTCAAGAGAACACAGGACTCAACTGGGTGAAGATGTTGGAGAAAGGCATCTCAGATGACAGAGAGAGCACCCCGCAGAGTGCAGAGGACAGCAAATATTCATGAGAGAATATCCCTACACTTATCTAAAGGGGATTATGTTTGGTCCTTCAGCCCAGCAAAGCCATTTAGAAAGATGGAGTTTTCATTCGGTAAAATGTACACTCAACCATATCCTTAGCCTTCTAAAGAAGAACACTTTATCAACTTGAAGAGACATGGTCAGGACCAGCTCCAAGGCTATACAATCACTGTAGCCACATTCTGTCCCTGACACAGAAGGGTCATGAGCCAGTTGTCCCCATGAGTTACCATTACTCTTTTGAAAGTTTTCCTAATTTTGAATGAAAGTATCAAGAGTTTCATTTCATTATAGGTCGGATTAATTATGAAGCCAGTCTTGGCCACATAATCATATTTATAATAATCAGTAGCTATTTATAACCTACTTTATTTTATTTATTTCATGAAATTCTATGAATTCCTTCTCCCAGTGTTATAAATAGAGCAAAATCAACAAAACCTGCTCATTAGTGAGGATCAAGTGAATTCTTGATTGTAAACTAATTGTTTTTTTCTTCAGCATAGCAAAAAGAGAAAGTGTAGGAGGAGACAGGGCAGTCCCTGAGACACTCCGCAGAAGAATTTACTAGGAATTATTTTAAACATCTGCACATTAGTGCTTGGCCAGCCTGCCTGCCACATAATGCACAGCTGGGTCCTGCCACTTTACTAAGGTGATGAGTGAATGAGTCTAAGACATACACTAGAAGAACTGGGGTCAGCTAAGCTGGGCATGCTCAGAGGGAGCAGCACCTACCACTTGGCAACATCTAGGAACCTCCAAGTGTTTATTGTGTGCAGCACAGAATGACCTATTAGCCCATCCCTTCAGGAGGCCTCAGCAGAAGAGCAACTACACTGTAAACATCCAGGTGGAGGGAGATTTCTGTGCATTCTGTCAACACTTGCACAAAGACTAGAGGAAGACTTTGCTAGTCCTCTGAACCAGACACCAGGAAGACTTGGTCACTTGTATGGGTCTCAGTCATTGGAGTCCTTGTTACTAATGTTCACTCACTCAAGATTTCTACTATTCCCCGCAACTGCCATCTTTTCTTCTCCCCCTTTATCTTGTATTTTCTCCCTTGCTCTTCTTTCATTTGCAGTTGAGTTCAGGTTGCATTCTAAATGATGTGTTAAATATCCAAGCATGCACAGTCCCTTCAAGGAGTACAGACTTGAAGGAGATTAAGCAACAACAGTGGAGACATGGAAAGGGCCTGTCATACACGGAGGTGATGTGGATGGAGATGACTCAAGGTAATCAATGCTATAGGAAGGAAAGAACCTAGATGAAGCAAGAAGATATTGAAAGTTAGTTATTTAAGCAAAAAGAGTGTGATTCTGTGTATGTGTGTGTGTAGGTGTGTGTAAAATATGTGTGTAAAAGCTTTAATCCCACCAATTATAGGAAACCACAAGTAGATCTGAAAATATGATGTGTGTGGATGTATAAGGAGGGATGAGAAAGAAAAGTAAACCAGATACAGGCCAAAGGTATTAGAAATGAGTAAATGTTAAAACTTACCCTGAATGCCCCTCATAGGCTATCAGAAGATAATCATGACAGGATGTTTGGTTTCATCCAGGAGACACATTTTTGTGTATGTGTGGCATGGGAAGATCTACTCTGAATATGGGCAGTACCAGTCTATGAACTGTGGTTTCAGATTCACTACAAAGGAGACAGTGAGGGCAGTGTAAGGATTCTGTGTCTCTGCAGTGTGGGTGGAATGTAGCCAGCTGCCTCTCACTCCTCTTACCAAGCTTTCCCTGCCATGATAGGATATATCCCTAAATCTGTAATCCAAAATAAACATTTTATCCTCTAAGTTCCTTCTGTGGCCCATGGTTGGCCCAACTAATGAGAGAAGAAAATGGTAGAGAATGTAGAGAGATGGGATGGAGAGATGCAGTGTAGAGATAAATGATGAAAATGGAATGCTGGCTGTTCCTGAAGCTCACATCTTGGGAAGAAACTTACATGGAAGCACCATTGATTCTAACGATTCTGTGGAGAAGAAACTCATAGGACGTGCCAGGCCTCAGAGAGGCTTTGTCAAGCAGCTCATAAGGCACTGATATTTGGTTGGGTTCCAGGAATATGGGAACTGAAAGAGTCCTCTGCTCAAGAAGTGAGGTAAGGACTCCAAGAGTGTTTCACCCTGCATGCTGAGAACAGAAGGGGGTTCTTAGGAAGGGACGAATGGAGCTTTCTAGAAAGAGCAGATGCTGTGTCTCAGAGGAGTTCCCTGAGCTGAGACTCACAGGACTGAAGGACTCAACCAGACACAGGATGAGGTCACTTGAAAGGAAATGGTTTATGTAAATAATGTGTGTGGGGGTAGAGGTGGGTATGTGTCACAAGCAAAGGAAATATGAGCTCACCGTGGCTGTGCAGAGTCCAGGGGAGACATAAAAAGAGAATAAGCTAGTGCAGAGCCTGTGGAGATGGTAAATTACCAGTCATTTCCCAGCGCCAGCCAGTGCTGCAGGGCTCATGTCTCACTGGAGGAAGCAGGACAAGTTGGGGAAGATGAGGTCTCCTCCCACCTTACCCCTTTCAACTCTTTCCTGCCAACATCTACTAAAAGTTTAGATTATTAAATTTAGCTTATCTGTTATTTTTATACCTTGATGCAGCAATCAATGGTTTAAATTTAAAATTCCCATAAGCCTGTCCATTCACACAGCCATCCTCTGAGCCTGTCCATTCACACGGCCATCCTCTGAACCTAACAGAAGCCTTGGTTGTTCAACTATAGTTCCAGATACACTGTTGGGCATCCATGTGTTCCTGTCAGACAAGTAATTACGTAGGTGTTTCTTATATAACAGTGATATTTCTCTTTTCTCTGCTCAAAATCAAGGTATTCCACTACAGAAATCACAAGATCTCATTTGGAAAACATCTTTTTTTTAATTAGATGTTTTCTTTATTTACAATATCTCCTTTCCCAGGTTACCCTCCAAAAAGAAAAAAAAGAATAAATTAAGATAAAATAAAATAAAACAAAAAAAACAAAAAGTAAAACAAACCCCTGTTCCCTCCTCCCTTCCCTTGCTCATCACCCCACCCTCTCCTGCTTCCTGATTCTGGCATTCCCCTACACTGGGGCATAGAACCTTCACAGGGCCAAGGGCCTCTCCTCCAATTGATGACTGACTTGGCCATTCTCTGCTATACACATGCAGCTGGATGCATGAGTCCCCCCATGTATACTCTTTGGTTGAAGTTTTAGTCCCCGGGAGCTCTGAGGGCACTAGTTAGTTCATATTGTTGTTTGTCCTAAGGGGCTGCAAAACATCTTAATCCTTACACACCCCAAATCTTTAGAATGCTGTCTGCTGTTTAACTCATTTCCAAGGCTTAGAATGCAGCTCTGTGACAAAATGCTTGCCTCACATGTATATCAAAACCTAAGTTCTGCCTCTGACATTGCAAAATATTCCAAATATGTAAGTTGTTTCACATAATGAACAGTTTAGGGAGCAAGACAATTTACCACTTGCCTTCCTAAGTTCTCTTCCAGGAAATAAGATTTTGAGAACCTGGGTCCAGAGATACACAACTATCTCACAGCCCCAATACTACCAAACTCATTTTCTTATTTGTTAAACTGTACAGTCAAGGTTAATATATTTCTTCATCATTGAAATGTCTCTTGCATTTTTTTATATATGCATGATACGCTAATGATACTAGTTATTGGTTATTTGCATTTTGGCTGGACTTTGGGTTGGGAATGAAGGACACAGCCTACAAGGAGTATCAACTAGAATGCATGTTCAAAAGGATGCGTAGGCATGAGGAGTGAATCCGCGTAGGCACGAGGAGTGAATCCGCGTAGGCACGAGGAGTGAATCCGCTTAACTTCCAAATGAGAAACTGACACATCTCAGATCTCATTTGGAATAATATGTTATGAGATACTTTTTAAAAACCTAACTCCACAAGCAGAATGCCTGGTTTAAAGAAATCAACTAGAGATGTATCAGCATGGAAGAGCACTTGCTGCTCTTGCAGATCACCATGGCTCTACTCCCAGCACCCAGACAGAGTCTCACAACCGCCTGTAACTCCGGTGTCAGGAATCTCACATGGAAGAGCACTTGCTGCTCTTGCAGATCACCATGGCTCTACTCCCAGCACCCAGACAGTCTCACAACCGCCTGTAACTCCAGTGTCAGGAATCTCACATCCTCTTCTGACCCCCACAGGTGCTAGCACTCACCATCTGCACACACATGCAGGGAAGCAGAACACATAAAATAAAGTAATTCTAATTTTTAATATCGACTAGTAAACAAGCATAATTCAGCAGCTATGGGTGGCAAATTATTGACTTTTAATAACAAATGAAGATTTGCAGTGCCCCTTTTAAGATACCTCAAAATATCTAAATATAGAGTATTACATGAACTCATTCAACCTAAAGATATGAACATATACCTCATCCATTTTTACACATTTCATATCAGATTAACAGCTTTTATCATGTAGATCAAGGAGAGGAGGAAACCTTGGCATAGTGAAACAAAGGGAAATAAGTTATTTTAATCTTTTACTTCTAAATTTCAGCATTATTATGTATGTGCATAATATGGAGGGGGTCAGGTAAACATGTGGCACAATGCATGTGTGGAGATCAGAGGACAACTTCAGTTCCACTGTAGGCACCAGGGATCAAACTCAGGTGGGCAAGCATACACAGTGCCTTTGCCTGTGGCGACATCTCATTGGCCCTGCCTTTGCCTACTGAGACATCTCATTGGCCCCACTTTCATCCCTTGATAATTCATTCATGGATTTCTGACATGAGTGCATGAACATAACTTCAAAGTGTCTAATGCTTCGTGTCAGAAAAGGGCTGTGCTTTCTGAAACACGAGATTAAGTCATGATGGATGATGTTGTGACTGAATCTATGGGATGACAACCAAGGGCCAGATGTCTGTGGATAAATAACAGCTAAAAAGGCACCACATATACAGCCCAATTAACATCACGCTTTACTTGTGTTTCAAAACTGCAGTCATTCAACAGATAGGAAAAGACCCACATGATCCTGGGCATTCTGCTCTGCTCACAGCAAGTGAGTGATGATCGTGGCAGCTAATGTTAGATCTCCTCCCTGGGAGACTTTTTCTTCAAGCACAGCTGATCTTGGGCTCCTTCCCTGTGGCTGCAGAGATTGATAAATGCCTACTCCGCTCAGTAACATTTTCCAGACGTCCAGACAATGAATTCATAACATACACATCCACTTCCCTTGAAAGCACAGGGGCTGATATTCTTGTTTCCAGAGAATACAGGGTAAGTTTATTTTTAAGGAGAATTAATGAAATAGGAACAGGACTGCTCCACAGTTCTCCAGCCACTGTTTATCCAGAGAGCTGCTTGCTGACGTCTGTCTTTTTCCTCAGGGGCCTGCTCCAATTAAAATGGGTCTATCTCTAATCAGGTTTTATCTGGCTACTACATACTTGATGAGAAACCCACTAGCTGGCTTGGCCTGACTCACACTTTCAGAACAAATTCCTACGTTTTAGCTTATGTTAAATGTTGGCTTTTTCAGGTAGAGATAGGTAAAACAGTCTTGTTTTGGTTTTGATTTTTTTTTCTTCCTTGTCTGTTATGGTTCTCCAGTAAAAGGGCAACAAAATATTTAAGAATGAGATTTTTCCAATTTCTTGTTGTTCTTGGCAAATCTCTGTGTTTTCTCCATCAGCATGTCTTCATCTAAGGACATGTGTCATATTTATAGTTTCAGACTGTACAACAAGTTAAACATATTTTTAAACCGTAGATCAAGGCTGTGGGGATAGCTCAGTGTTTAAAGTGCTTGCCTTGCAAGCATGAGGACTTCAGTTCCCTGTATTTAAAAAAGGAAACTTGGGTGTGGTTACACACTGAGGGGATGGAGACAGGTGCATCTCTGAAGTCTAAGCCAGTGAACCTAGTCTACTTGGTGAATTCTGGGTCAGTTGGAGAGACCCTTGCTCAGAGATAAAAAAGTTGGACAACTCAGAGATGCCCCCATGCCCCATGCACCTTCATATGCAGACATATGAACATGGACATGGACACGAGCATGCTCTCACACACATGTACGTACACATATACATACACACACTCACACACAGCACACACATGCACATATAGACCAAACATACATACACACACATATGCACACATACATGCACAAACATGTATACACACATGTATATACACATGCATAAACACATACACATGAACATATATGCACACACATGTATATACACATACACACGTGCACACACCACAGTTGATGTACTTACCACTTTCCTGAAGATGATGTTGATTTATTTAGACATATTTATGTTGAGACAATCTACTAATATTAATAGAGATAGTGAATAATATGGTGTGACAAATAGCTAATTAATTAGATTTTCTGAGACTGACATTCTAGAATTGGATTTTTCTAAGTATTTGTCTACTGTGATCGCTCAGGAAATTAGTTTGTGGACATGCACTAACTAGTGTTAGAGTCTAGTACATGAGCAGCATTAACCTCAATTCTTCCTCAGTTGTTCAACATTTCATTAGGTAACTTGATTACTGTATCTAGTCCTGCAAAGCTCAATAGGCAGCTCCCAATTAGACTTGAGTTGTTTAACAATGTTCCTAATGCCACGAAGCCAACAACTACTCAGAAATGACTGCAGATAGGCATGGTCTAAAAAGCTTGTGTTTCACAGCAGGAAGAATATCATCCATGCACGCGTGGTCTTCCATAAACACCCATGACCTGCTACTTTTTCTAAGTCTACACAAGTGAAAAGTAGCTTATCTCACCAAGTTAGGGTTTAGAAGCTCTCTCCAGTGGACTGAATGTTTGTGTCCCCTGTACATTCCCAAATTAAAATTGAGCCTTCCATCTGATCACATTTGGCAGCATGCAGGAGCTTTGGTGGGTAATCAGGTCATGCAGATTGGGTTAGTGTCCACACAACAAGGACCCCAGAGAGCTATCTTACCCTTTCTACCATGTGAAAACTCGATGCAAGAAGACCGTGCAGCTCCCGGGAGAGGTTCCTCACCAGAATCCACCAAGCTGCCCTGTGAGCTCCAGCCTCCTGCACTCCAAGAAGAAACTTCTGTTGGGTATAAGGTACTAAGTCCATGGAAGTCTGTTGTGGCTGTACCTGTGCAAATGGAGACACCTGCTGAGTTCACCACTCTCTGTCAGACCCGTAGTCCCTCTGAGCACCAGACTTGAGGCTTCTAACATTTCTGGAATCACTTCCTCCTTCCCAGTCTACTCCATGAAATACATGCTTTAGCTTATTTCTCTGTGTGTGAACATGTGCACATATGTGTGCACGCACGCGCACATACACACTCACACGTGCACACACGCACACACAGAGGCACCACCATATAATTCCAGATGAACATCTTGCCAGATAAAGTCCAATTTTCTAGGCAGGTCAGATGTTGCTCTCTCAGATCCAGTCCTTGCCTGTCCCATGTCACCTTTTCTGCTACATCACCTTATTCTGCAGTCATATTAAATCACCCACTCTCCTGAACATGCCAAAGGTTTTCCACAAACCTCTGCAACTTTGTTTAGCTATTCCAAGTCCTCCTAGCCCTGTCTCTTGGGTCAAATGATGCCCTTTCTATGATGCCTTTAGAGGGAATTTACTCTGAGAGCATTGCCTGGTGTATATATCAGTCCCATTTCCAATCTTGGTCCTCTGTTCTTTACAGGTTTAGGAATGGTTCATGACACAACCCTATCCAAATTAAATCCCCACTGTCCATAAATGTTACAATGCTTAATCCTTTTAGTGTTAAGACATGGATCACATTTATCTATGTAATGACCATGTGTAGAATGGTATCTGCTGGGTAACAACATCTAGAAAACTGATGGACACTGATTAGAACTTCACGACCAACCTGGGCTACAAAATGAGACCCTGCCTCAAAAATAAAAATAGATTTGAAGATCTGTTATTAACTTAAGGGCTGTCACAGAAATGTTCAGGCAGCACATGGTGTAAAATGTGAGAAAGAAATGGAACAACTTGGCATTAGGAGAACAACAGAAATGGGAGCATGACAAACCTGGACTCAGAGTACAGCCTCAAGTTCCCAAGCACTAAATTCGGGGCAAGCTTCATGGTTTCTCCATCAATAACCTGAAGTCAACTGTAGGGTCACTGTTCATTGCCAAATGAGAAGAGTATTAACTGGACCCTTAAGGTAAAGAATTAGCAAGAATTAACAGGCAGCAGAAGTATTTACAGGTAGTCATGAGGTTCAAAGAAGAGAGTAGTTGGGGAGGTGGCGAAAGGTTTCTTGGATAAGACTGTACAAGAGGATAGAATTAAAAGCATAGTAGAATTTCCAGACCGGCCAGAGAGGAATGACCCTTCCACTAGAGAGAGCAATGTTAGTGGTGATACCTAACCTGCCAGAGAAAGCAGGAAGCAGCCGGGTGTAGCTCGTGGCTACGTCAGCAGACCAGCTGAACTTAAATAAAGTAAATAAGGTTTAAGAATCATTTAGAGAGTTGAAGTGCAGTCCTCACATGCTGAAGAAATGGATCGCTGCTGCCTCTCCTAAGAGCTGTTATCTAGTGCAGAGTTCTGTGCCACATTGGCTTTTTATACTCTCCTACTGGAAACGGTGACCTGCTTCATTTACTCGTGTCTCTTTTTGTGTCTGGTTGCATTGGTTTTGTTGAGACAAAGCCTGGCTATATATAGCCCTAGTTAGCCCAGTACTCACTACGTAGCCTAGGCTGACCTCAGTTTACAGCAATCCTCTTGCCGAGCCTCTTATGTGCTCATATCATAGCCTGGATTTTAGCTTATGCACTCATGTTTTCAAACAAACTCTCCACACAGTTACCAGAGTGGCCCAGCAGCCTCAATCTCAGATTTATTAATCTTGACTTCACTATTTAAAAATCATTGTTTCTCATGACTTTAAAAAATATCTTAAATTCCTTAGGGTAAGACTATCTCCTATAGCCTTTACTTCATATAGTTCTTAGGCTACAATAAATAATTTTACCCTTCCCTGGTTTTTGTACTTTGTAGTAAAGAAATACAAAACCTTACAGTGTCTATAACTCACCAGGTTTTCTCAAAATACTACCTACCATCTCTTCTCAACCCGAAGCCATGAATACACCCTCCCCCCCAAATCAGGCCATCTCTCTCTCTCTCTCACAGATGGGTTCCAATACTTAATTCTTCTCAACACCCAGCCTAAGCTCAATGATTTCCCTTTGGGCTCCATTAGCAGAACGTGTTCATGTTGCTTACTTTTATCTGTCACACTAGCTATAATTTCCAGAAAGAGTATCTTATCTGGGGGCTGGTGATGTATCTATGTAGCCCGCGCAGTCGTCTTGCCGGGAAGAAGACACGCGGACACACTAGGTTCCTTCTGCAGCAACGACGTTTACTGCCCTCTCCCAGAGGGAAAAGAGGCCGAGCCAGTAATCCGCACTGCTTATATACACCACAGTGCGGCGTGTCTGCCCATGATAAGCTGTTCGCTCATTACCCTACGTGACGCCTCAGAATGGGCCGTGACATGGCGTCTTTTCACTCTATGCACATGAGCAAACAGTTCTCTACGCACATGCGCAAACAGTTGTTTACTCGACAGCGGAAGTAGGCACCATCTTGTCATGGCGAATGCCGGCTCCCTACATCTCCCCCTTTTGTTTTAGTTAAAAGAGAAGGCCAAATGTAGCAAGTCAGAGAGTGCTTTTGCTC
>NW_022196903.1:134980828-134986558 GCF_008632895.1 Mastomys coucha | reverse complement strand
GGCGCTATTGGCCAGGGGAGGAACGAGACGGCAGGAGGTTTTATGATTTGTGTAGCATGGACAACCACCCCTCGGGAGAAGTTCCCTGTTCAATGGCCACAAGTACCTGAGTGATGACTACCTTGTCACGTTTTTGTTGGGTTTTGAGCTTACACATCAACCAGAGCAAAACACCAGGCTGCAGCATAGGGCTGCACCAAACAGGCCGACTGTTGTAGCCTGCGCAGTCGTCTAGCCGGGAAGAAGACACACGGACACACTAGGTTCCTTCTGCAGCAACTTTTACTGCCCTCTCCCAGAGGGAAAAAGAGACCGAGCCAGTAATCCGCACTGCTTATATACACCACAGTGCGGCGTGTCTGCCCATGATTGGCTGTTCACTCATTACCCTACGTGATGCCCCAGAATGGACCGTGACATGGCATCTTTTCACTCTACGCACATGCGCAAACAGTTCTCTACGCACATGCGCAAACAGTTGTTTACTCGACAGCGGAAGTAGGTGCCATCTTATGGTGAATGCCGGCTCCCTACATATCTAAGTGGTTTAGAGTACTTGGTGGTCTTGCAGAGAACCCTGAATCAGTTCCCAGAACCCATATGGGACCCCAGTTTCAAGGGATCTAACATCCTCTTCTAGCTTCTTCAGGCACCAGGCATGCACAGGTGCACATATATACATACATTCAGAACACTCATACACATAAAATAAGTTGCTTTTTGAAAAAGAGTGTCTTATTTGTTGCAGTATATCTCCAACCCCAATAAGCCTGTACAAAGAACACACAACTCAG
Source organism: Mastomys coucha (assembly GCF_008632895.1). NCBI lineage: Eukaryota > Metazoa > Chordata > Mammalia > Rodentia > Muridae > Mastomys > Mastomys coucha. The sequence continues at coordinate 134,985,764 of NW_022196903.1, read as the reverse complement.
TTATAATATTTTTAAGCTGTACGCCTAGATTGGGCAGTTATACAACTATACTGCTATGTATCCCTTGCTACTTGTGGCTTCTCCAGGCCATCTTCCTTCCACCTCCTATTTCTCCATCTTCCTATGTCTCCTCCATCTCCTCCTCTTTCTCTCTCCTCCTTCTCTATCCCTCTCTAAAATCTCCACCCACCTCTTTCCCTTCCACTGCCCAATCACAGGCTTTATTTGACCAACTAAAATGGAAAAAGGGTTCACATGAAATCATCTGAATAGTGATCACCTGAGTATGCCTCCTTGGGGAAGCAGAATTAGCATCCACATACAAACAATACCAGAGCACTCCACAACGTTTAACAATCTTGGAAATGTCCCATTTACTTGGTATGTACCTAAAACATATGCTGAGTGAAGGACAACATGGGATGTAAAGCTCACCCTAGCATAGGAGCTACCAGAGGGCCATGTTAGAACTCACTCAAGCCTCTTGAGTTGAAAATAAACTCCACTGAAGCAACAGATTAGCATGTGCATAGACAGTACCTTGATCCAGATGCCTAGCTCTGTCCTAAACAAGGTGGCATGAAGTTAAAACCAAGCCTTATGGTTGATTGCATTCTACTGGTTAAGTCTAGAACAAGATTAACTTAATTACAATGGTCCACAGCATTCTCAATCATTTTAACCACCAGCATCCTCAGAAACATTTTGGTGTGCACATATGTGAAAGCTGGAAGACACAAGGAATTTCAGAAGGCAGGAAGACTTGACTTGGAACTTCCAGATCAACTGGCATCACATCGATTTTCAGATTTTTTTGCATGTGTGTGCAATGGCCACAGAGGCCAGAGAGGGTGATAGATCCCTCAGAGATGGAGTCACAAAAGGTTGTCAGCTGTCTGATGAGGGTACTGAGAGCCAAACTCATGGAAGCAACAAGTGTTCACAGCCATTGGACCATCATAACTACCCCTGTTGACAAGTGTCCATAGCCATTGGACCATCATAACTACCCCTGTTGACAAGTGTCCATAGCCATTGGACCATCATAACTACCCCTTGTGGACAAGTGTTCATAGCCATCATAACTACCCCTTGTTGACATACATTTTAAAAAGATGAAACATGGTTTATTCATAAGTCTGCTCCCTTCATTTATATCCCACGACCTGTTCAGAAGGCTGGACCGGAACCTCGATCATTGTGTCAGAAAGCTTTATGAAGACATGACACAGGCTAAAGTCATCTGAGAAGAGGAAACCTCAGTTCAGAAAATGCCTCCAGAAGATGAGGCTACAGGCAAGCCAATAGTCGCTTTCCTGATCGATGATTGATGTGGGAGAGTCCTGCCCATTGTGGGCAGTGCCTTCCATGGGCAGGTGGGCCTGAGTTCTATAAGAAAGCAGGCTGAGCAAGCCATGAGGAGCAAGCCAGAAAACAGCTTACTCTAAAAGCAGCTTTGGGTGTGAGTGTGTGTGTGTGTGTGTGTGTGTGATCTCAAGAGTATGTGTTTTGTTTTGTTGTGATGAAGTTTTTCTAAGCTGGTAATTCATTATGTAGCCCAAGCTGTCCTTGAACCTTGATCCTCCTGCCTCTGCCTCTTGAGTGACAGGACTACAGAGATGTGCAAGCTCTTCTGACTAAGCTTTATAGAGCTAGTGTTCTGTAAGGACACTCCACACTCATGGGATAATAAAGTCACTTGGCAATGTTTTTCTGAAAATAGATCACAGTTGTGAAGCAAGTCCTGACTCCAATTTGAAAAAGAAAAATTGTCCTTTGAAATAGACAAGATCCAAATGTCAGGTTTCTACTGTCTCTTATTATTGTGGGAGTGGGAACACTGACCTTAAACGCTCTTCAAGAACTGAGTGACAGAGTGTGTTGAAAATATCTGGAGCACAGCATTATGTGAGAGAATGTAGAAACAGTACAGAACACAATTCCTTAAAATGGACTAAAGACAAATTTTAAGTTTAAAAAGATAGATATTTTTCTTATTAGAATCATAGTCGGATTCTTTTACTTTTAAATGTCCTAAGGATAGAATTATAGTAGTATTCTTTTACTTTTAAATGTCCTAAGGACTTCAAGCACTTTACTTTTTAAAATTTTACCTGTTTTTACTTTTACATTTTGTATATTTTAAGCCCTTTATGTCTAGTATTTTAAAAAGATTAATTTCAATTTGTGTGTGTGTGCTTGTGTGCATATATGCATATGTGTATAGTATTTGTGTATATGTGCATATATGCATATGTGTGTATGCGTATATATGTGTGTGTGTAGGTGTAGGTGTGTGCATGTGTGTGCAGATGTGTGTGTTTGAGTATGTGCACATGTATGCATATGTGTATATGTATGTGTGTATGCATATGTGTGCATATATGTGTGTGTTTGTGTGTGAGTATGTGTGTATATCTATGTGTGTGTGCATGTGTGTATATGTGTATGTGCATGTGTGTTTGGGCATGTCCATTGAGAAGAGGTACTGGCGGAAGGCAGAAGAGAACACTGGATACTTATGGAACTGGAGTTATAGGTTGTTTTTATCTTCTCCAGGTAGGTCTTCTACAAGAGCAGCAAACATTGCTGAGCTATCTCTCCAGTCCAGCATCTAGCACTTTCCACATAACAAAATATTCATATCATTTCCAAATCCTGAAGACTTGTATATTCTAAACCTCTCATTCTACAAGAAACCCACAGAGATCAGCAAAAGGATAGAGAGTTGGAAACAGATGCTACTCATCTTACATACAGTCTGATTGTGTTTTATTTAAAGTTGTAGCTACCACCACCAGTGGGTTTCAACTCACAGCTCTTACTGTATTTGAAGCCAGCGGGGCTAAGTAAATGACCTAGAATTGCTTACTGTGGTTAAGTCAAGACATGATTTATTTGGTGCAAACTTATCCTCACCACTCAGTAGCCGAGCTCACTTTCTCTAGAGAATGAATGATCAGGCCACGGTTTAAGGGGCTCATCAAGACCAAGGCAGGGAACATGACACTCTTCTCTCAGGAGCCCACAACATGGTAGGGTTTGTTCTAAGGAATGCTGGGTCTTGATTGAGCTCTCTCAGTTTTGGGGTTCTGTGGAAGCCGGTACTGATTTTATCTTTCTCTTAGAATTTCCTTACTAGAGGCATTTAATCACTCTAACAAGCAAGCCCTAGGCTACCGCAGACAAGATATTCCTAGGAAAGTCATGAGAAGGCTGGTTAGAAGGGAAACACTCCTTGATAAAGGCTGCTTCTAAGACCTATAAATAGAAGCCTCTTTCGAACTGTGGCGGGGTGCTATATTGGGAGTCATATAATACAGTCTGCATTCATGCAAGAGAGACTTGTGTCAAGCAGCTCTAAGAGAGGGGGTGTCTTTGCTGTCCCCTTGTGTGACAGTTAAAAGAGGATGTCAGGCTAAGCTCCACTCTTAGTCCTCAATTCTCATTAAGGTAAGACATGTCCTGGTTGTCTGCAGGCAGAACTGCAGTATTTGAGTGATTAGAAATGGGCAATGAGGCCAACTCTCAACATTCTACTTACTTAATCTGTTAGTGCTGATTGAAGTGAAATGAATTCTTAAAAAAAAAAAATTGAATGGAATCTTATATTTAAGCTTTCTTTGAATGGAAGAAACCCATTCAATTTTAAAAGGGATAGAGAATTCATTCACAGACTCACAACTGCCAATTCATTGATCTCACACTCTTATAGAGAATTCCTCAAATTCCCACAATGCTTATTTTAATGTGCGAGAATTTCCCACAGAAGCTGTGTCTCAATGTCTTCATTCTTTACCTAAATTCTAGATTACACATGGCATTTTAAGTAGTACTCAGTAATAACTCTTGCACCTTATATGGGAAACAGATGTGCAGGAATTGTGACCCCTTCTAATTAAGATCCTTCCATGAACTTGAATGTCCATGTGACTAGAGGGCACTTGGTGACATGCAGACCTGCCATCCTTTTTAGAATTACAAATGTAACTGCTAAGATGATGAATGAAAGTAGCAGGATTTGAACACATGTAAACCTGAGGATCAGTGGCAAATTAGCAACAGACAGAAGTCTTTTCACATTGCCTGGGTAAAGGTGATTGCTACCAAGCCTGATGTGGTGGTTGAATATGATTGGCCCAGGGAGTGGTACTATTAGGAGGCATGGCCTTGTTGGAGCAGGTGTGGCCTTGTTGGAGAAAATGTGTCACTGTGGAGTTGAGCTTTGAGATCCTCATCCTAGCCATGTAGGCCCAGTCTTCTCTTATTTGACTTAGGAAAAAGATGTAGAACGTTCAGCTCCTCCAGCATTATGTCTGCCTGCTTGCTGCCATGTTTCTTGACCTGATGACAATGGACTGACCTTCTGAACCGGCAAGCCAGCTCCAATTAAATGTTGTCCTTGATAAGAGTTGCTCTGGCTATGGTGTCTCTTCACAGAAATGGAAACCCTAATTAAGTCCCGTGATGACCTGAGCTTTAATCCCTGGACCCACATGATGGAAGAAGAGAACTGATTCCTGCAAGTTGTCCTCTGACATCCAAGCCTTGGCATTACAGAGACAAAAAATATTTAAGAAATAAAGATCAAAGGATCTGCAAGTTACCCCAGCAGTTGTTAGAGCAAAATCTAGACAATTCATAAAATATAAAGTCAAGTGTTTAAACTGAACCCCGCAGGAAGAAATAAAAGGCTGAGCAGTGCTGTGGTAAGCTTTGTGAATTAAGGAGACAAAACTAATAACCTAGAAACTTCTCAGAAGAATAATTCTGGAAATTCACCCAGCACAAAGAGTGACACCTCTTGCATACACAGACTAGCATCCTAGCATCGTAACAGTCCAGCATTCCAATAAAGCAGGCTCTCAGCCTCCCAGCCTTCCTGCATCTCAGCATCCCACCTAGCTAGGCCTCCCAGCCTTCCTGCATCTCAGCA
>NW_022196903.1:134966057-134980753 GCF_008632895.1 Mastomys coucha | reverse complement strand
ACATCTCAGCATCCCACCTAGCTAGGCCTCCCAGCCTTCCTGCATCTCAGCATCCCACCTAGCTAGGCTTCCCAGCCGTCCTGCATCTCAGCATCCCACCTAGCTAGGCCTCCCAGCCTTCCTGCATCTCAGCATCCCACCTAGCTAGGTCTCCCAGCCTTTCAACATCTCAGCATCCCACCTAGCTAGGCCTCCCAGCCTTCCTGCATCTCAGCATCCCACCTAGCTAGGCCTCCCAGCCTTCCTGCATCTCAGCATCTATTAAGCCACAGAAAATCAATCCTAGATTAGTAAAGGCTGTGTGTGTCTGAAAGACTAATGGAAAATCCCTTGTATGAATAAAATATCAAAGGCATCCACTTTTCCCAAATATTTTGTAACATATACTATTATAGAGGCAAGTAACATCAGGCACACAAGAAAAGATGACACCAGGGAGTAGATCTCAAGCCATAAGACAATTATAAATAAAATCTCATAAAATTACTGAAAAAATTATTTGTTATGGTAAAAGAAAACACAAAGGGTAGCATAGAGGCTCAGAGAAAGAATGGATCGGATATTTATGTGTGTATGAAATGGTGTGAATTGGAAAAATTAGCTATGAAGGAAACCAGAGCAAAAGGAACTATCGAGAACTATCCTAAAATAAGTAGTGATAATGACAGAAAATACAAAACATTAGAGATAGCAACCCACACATTGAAGAAATCCAGTGAGTAAAAAACAAAATAATTTCAAAAAGAATCTGTACCTAACTATACCACATTAAAAGAATAAAAACAAAAGAAGGAAATGCCAAAAATAAGAGATAATCCCAGAATGAATTAAAAGAGGAAACAGACTCAAAGTGGATTCTGGGTAGCTCAGGTGACATTGTAATGAAGTCAAGGTAGGCCTGTGCTGTGTCTGAGTGGTAGAGCACTTGCCTGACAGGCCTGAGATGCTGCAAACCACCATCACAATGAAAACAAACAAGTGAGGAAGTGTGCTTAAAAGTGTGCTTTAAATCATATGCATGGTAAAATAGCACTTCAAAATATAAAGGAGATAAATGAAGTTTTCAAGGAAACATACAGCCATGTGCAGTAGGAAATTTGAATGACGGTTCCTATGCCACAGTACAAAGCAGTCATGAATAGAGATCAGAGATTATTAAACACAGAGCAGACAAGAGAGATGGCTCAGCAGCTAAGAGAACCTCCTATTCTTCAAGAAGACCTGAGTTCAGTTTTCCATGCTCATTTCATAACTGTAGGTAACTTCATCTTCAAAAGCTGACACCTTCTTCTGGTCTCCACATACACCTGCACACACATGGAATGCATCCACATAAATTTACACATACAAGTAATTTTTTAAAAAAACTTAACAAATAGAGAGCAAGTAAAACTTTATTAATTGTGAGTAATTTTCCTAAGCAGTATAAGGCAATAAAAATAAGTATTACACATTACTTTCACAGTTTGAAAGGATGACAGCACTAAATCAATGGCTAAATATAGCTCTTATGATTTCAAATATAATGCTAAAAATATAAGCAAAAAGCCTTCTGCGCTCAAAGAAAAGAAGAGTAATAGTTAATTAAGTTGATCGATACAAGGAGGAAGAAAGCCATTAAGAAAACACAGCTTAGGTGAGTAGACTGAAATTCAAAAAATTCCATCAAATGTAAGCAAGTGAAGCACTATTCTCAAGAGACACATTTCTTCAGAGGGAAGCAAATAGTTCTGTGTGTGCGAGCTATAACATGGAAATCCATAAAGCTTATTACGAATGTAAAGGTTCAGAAGTCAACCCCACGGTGGATAGTGGGTTAGTAAGTTAGAACCTAAGTTAGAACTTACCCCAGTACTTCCCAGGAAGTTATCCCAGAAGAGAGTTTACAGCCTGGCTCACATCTGCTGTTCTCAAGGCCGTTGGCATAAGCTGTTCTATAAACAGCTCAATGAACTACGGTGTGGACTGCGTAACTCTCCTCAGAGACAAATGGAAAGGGAGTTTAGAAGACTGAGAAAGAGCCCTTGTATACTCATGTATACATTATCCATGGGAGTATTTTCCTACTTTCCTCTTGATTGGCAATAGGAAGGTTGTTCCAGCAATCTTTAATCTATATTTTTTGATATTTTTAATAACCCAATGGTACAAATAACCCTGACATGCAATATGCTTCAAATAAGAACATTTTATGTCTCACTGAGTTCTAAATTGTCCTTATTAGTAGAGTGTCCCATTGTTCTAAGTAAGACGGGATTACATCCGATATTGGCATAGTATATGTGGCAATCAATGCAAGAACCTGAAGGGCTGATCAACGTGTAATGACAATCAAGTATCCATTCACTGTATGAAGAATAAAACACAATTCATCTGCTAATATTCTGCACTATCAGTTTGATTAGCAAATGGCAAGCACCCTGCTTCATCTAAAGATAAAATTTTGTGTGCTTAAAAATCCAAATCATGAACGATTGATCATTTTTTTCAGATCATATCAGAAAACATTTGGGAAAAATTACAAAAAGACCATTAGATATATACAAAACATTCTCTCTGAACATCTCCAAGTCAAAATGCACAATATAAGAAAGAAGTACTGTTATTTTTGACATGGAGGAAAAAATGTCATTGGTGGGCATGGGAGACTCTTAGAAAAAGCCATTAAGATTTATGGGGCAACAAATTTCAAAGTCTAACTAGATATTTTAGAGAATTGGCTTTGTTTGGTAAGTTACTGTATTCATCAGAGTTATCTAGAGCAACAGAACAAGGTACAATGACTATACATGAAGATATGAATATATATATCAACACACCACACACATATGTGTATGTAGATAGATAGATAGATACATACATACATACATACATACATATATACATACATACATACATACATACATATATAGACAGATTGATAGACAAACAGACAGGTAGGTAGAGACAGTGAAATAGTGACAGCGGGTATCTCACATGCCTGAGAGGCCTAGAAGCTGGTAGACACTCAGTCTATGGGGCCGAATACCACAGCAGTCTCAATCCTGCACTGAATACCTAGGCTATGGGTCCTGGAGAACTACTGGCCCTCAGTCAGTGATGGAAGCCTGAAAATACTGGTTCTAATAGTGAAAGAATCAGCAGCAACAGCATATTCATCATCATCACCACCACTATCACCACCACCACCACCACCATCATCATCATCATCATGTTCTTACATATCAGCACCTTCTTCAATAATCATCATTATCTTCTTCCTTTTTTTTTCTTTTTCCTCCTCTTCCTCCCCCTCCTCCTTTTTTTTCCCAGCAGCAGCAGCATCCAGGTGATCAACTCAGGCAAGAGGGAGAGCCAGGCCAGAAAGGCAAATGACTTCCTTCTGCCATACCCTCCTGAGTCTGGGCTGCTAGCAGAAGGTACTACTCATATTTGGGGTGCATCTTTGCATAACCATTACGGCAATCAGGACAATTCCTCAGTCGGTCTTCCTACATGGGTGCTTTTCATTAGTGGCAAGCTGACATTAAAACCAACCATCTGAACATTTCTCCCAAATGTAATAATCTCCATAAATTGACCTCTACTTACCAAGTAGATGTTGCAAAGGCAAGTTAAATATATCTGTGTGGTTAAGGTTTTGTTGTCTTAGATGTCAGTGCTCCACCTGCATGCCTGGTCTCCACAGAGGCCAGTCAGGAATGCTGGACTCCTGTCACTAATATTACTGACAGTTGTAAGCCTTACCATGGGAGCATCAGGAACTGAACCCTGGTCCTCTACACGAAGTATTCCTAACTGCTGACATGTTTCTCTGGCCCCTGCAAAGGCAATTTCTGAGAAACTCCCTGCTTTTTCCTAATTACCTTCCAGCAGGGGGAACTTTGGGGGGGGGAGGAAGGTACCCTTTCCTTTTGCATTTTGCATCTACCGACAGTCAAGGCCTCTACCTACCACCAGCTTCTGACGTCATGGTATCTTACAGAGCGAGCAAAGCAGCCATATGCTAAATTCTTTAATGACTTCTTCCCAAAAGCACTCATGGCATCTTTGGTGAATGCTGAAATCCATACCACCTGTACTGTGCTGCTAAGACCCACCAGGGCTATTGCCTGCTGCTCAGCCTCCACACCACTGCATTAGAATCTGAGAACGTGAGTGTTGAACAGGCCCACATGATTCCTATGCTCAGGGTGTGTGAATGCTTTGGTGACATCAGCCAACAGCAGGTGTCTCAGCTTGAGTGTTATTGCTGTGAAGCAACACCATGGCCAAGGCAACTCTTACAAAGGCAAAATTTTAACGGGGCTGGCTTACGGGTTCAGAGGTTCAGTCCATTATCATCATGTCAGAAAGCACGGCAGCAGGCAGGCAGAGATGGTGCTGGAGGAACCAAGAGTTCTACATCTTGATCCAAAGGCAGCCAGGAGACTGGTTTCTGCAGATAGCCAGGAGGCTCTCTCTTCCACATAGGGTGGAGCTTGAGCATAGGAGACCTCAAAGCCCACCTACACGGTGATGCACTTCCTCCGACAAGGCCTACTCCAACAAGGTCACACCTCTTAATAGTGCCATTTCCCATGGGCCAAGCATATTCAAACCGCATCCTGGAATAAACAAGGAACTAGACATAGACAGAAACAGCAAGCAGAGAGGTTTCATTCAAAAAAGGGGGAACTACAGCATCTCAGTGGACCCAAATTACAAAAAGCTGAGGATTCTACGTCCCATTCCTTGGGCTTCTTGATCCATTGGCACAGTGTGCGAGTTCTGAAGCACGCTTCATCTGTTACATGTACTTCTCCATATGCTACATGTCTCACTAGGGTCTTAAATCTCAAGCCCGGCGTGTGTGTTTCTGTACTGCAATGAACCAGTAGTTACGCTGGCACCTCTACAGCTGAACCTGTGGCTCCAGCGAGTCTTACACCTCAAGCCTGGGGGTTGCGAGTCCTCTTGTGACTCCTTTATTTTATTTTGTTTTGTTTTAATTTTTAAAATTCTATTCTTTTATGTGCATGGGTGCATAGCCTACAAGCATATCTATGCAACACTGGCAATTATCTGATGCCCACAGAAGCCAGAGGAGGCCATTGGATTCCCTGGGCCTAGAGTTACAGATGATAGTGAGCTACCATATGGCTTCTGGGAATTGAACCTGGGCTCTCTAGAAAAGCAACAAGTGCTCTTAACTGGTCAGCCATTTCTCTAGCTCCTAACTTGATATTTTGATAAGCTGATCATGTGATGATATGCACAGGGCCTCCTGGATCCCACTCTCCTCTGTTTCATTGACTCTCCTATTTTCACTGCACTGGGCTCTCATGACCTTGGGTCTTAAGAGACAAAAAAAAGAGTATGTTTACAGAACTTTTAGGAGTAAAAGTTTGTTTTAGGTGACAAAACAGAGGAGCAAGACCTGTTTAAAATGAAACACATGTTTATCAGTATGTGCTTGCAATATTCAACTGTATTATTGGACACTAATTACAATGTGGTCATTGGTAAAATTAAAACATGCAAATCCTAGATCTATAAACATGATATTTACATAGTCCAGGGGTGAATCTGATAAATGATACTGAACAAAATAGTTAAACAAAGAAAGAAAGCACTGGCAGACACATGTCTATAATATATATTTTTTAAAGGGAAGAAAATAATCCTTAGTGTAAATTTTGTTTGATTATTGATTTTACTCTGTTTTTTCTTCTGAACTCAGATACTTAATTGCATTGAATCAGAAAACTGGATTACTGGGCTATATTTTTACTTCTAATAATGGATTTTATGGAATCTGCTTATAAATAAGTACGACTCATCTTGGAGGCTCTTAGAAACATAACAGCCTGGAAACTATAGCTGTAAATACAAAATGCATTATATTAACGACTTTGTTTAAAACAATATGCATTGAGCCAAGATCTCTCTGGTGCCAAAGTTGCTCTGCAGTGGTAAACTAAATTCCAGAAGCCAAGTTTTAAAAGCTCAAGAAAGTTAACCCTGGTCTTCAAGTATCATTTTAACCAACAGACTCATAAGACTACACTGGATACTTATCATTGGATAGAAAGGAAGAGGGCTATTTTGAAGGATTGTCACAAAATACATAAGTTAAAGATATAAAAGTTCCCTTTGAGTTTGAAAGAATCACCACTAATTAAAATCTGCTAAAGGGCATCAGATACCATAGTCTATGAAGTCTAGCTGTAGATTTTAGAATTCGGTGAGATATTGGGAATTGTGAGACCTATACAAACATTTTAGTGTGTGTGTGTGTGTGTGTGTGTGTGTGTGTGTGTGTGTTTCATCCTCAGACTCAACACAAGCAAACTCCCCCACCCAATTCTTATGTATGCAGAGCATATATAACATTAGTTCAAGCAGAATCACTTTGGCTCAGATATCTTGCTAAAATAAAGTGAATTCTTTAAGCTGGGATCAAGGAGCAATCCCAACCCAAGGAGCTGATCACACCTGCTAACAGTTCCTTCCACAGTTAACACCAAAAACCTGTGTTCACACAGCCAGAATAACATTTTAGGGCAACTAACTGGGGCTGTGTAAGAAGTCTGGCCAAGCCCCCAACACATGGGCAGCTTCTACATGGATATACTGCATATGGACTCTGTGTATGTGTGTGTGTGTGTGTGTGTGTGTGTGTGTGTCTGTGTGTGTGTCTGTGTGTGTATCTGTGTGTGTGTCTGTGTGTGTACATGCACATGTATACACTCATACATGGGGATACCTGAGGTCAAACACAAGTACCATATCTCAGAGAAGCATCTGTTTTGTCTTTTTAAGACACGGTCTCTCACTGGCCTGGAACTCACCAATTCAGCTAGGGGAGCTGGCCAGCCCGATCCAGGAAACTGCCTACAGACAACATTGGAACATGTCAGGACAGCCTTATCCACCGTTTTCATCCTATAGCTTCAAAGATCTTCCCTCTACACAAACATGCGAGGAGCAGAAGGCCTATCATCACCCTAGCAGAATGCTGGAGACTGGGGAATTTATAAAGGAGAGAGATTCATGTGGGCTCATAATTTGGAATCTCACGTGCTCAGGGCTGATATCTGCTTAGCTTTCTGGTGAAAGGAATGTTTTTCATACAGGAGAAGAGCAGACAGGGAAAAAGGAATGAAAAAAAAAAACCACGATAGGAGCCAAGTACCTTCTAACAGCCCATGCTGGTGATGACTAACCACTCTTGAAGGAACTGTGTTAATCCCTTCCCAAGTGTGGAGCCTCCATGAGCCAGTGGCCTCCAAAGGGCCTCCATACCATTGCATGAAGGAAGTCAGTCTCTCCATGTGTGTCAGCCTATAGGAACGAGGTAAAGACTGAGTTCTGTTTCCACTGGGTTTTTCAGAGCAGTTGTATGGCTGGGGATGCTCTACTCTAACAAGATGCTTGCTCTACTGGGACAACATGGTGAGACAGCATTGCTGGCCTGCTTGAGCCACCAACTGAGGCTTCTTTCTGCTCAGTGAATATGCACTGAATGTCTGTCATACACCAGGCAGTCTATTGGACAATAGAGGTTTGGAGAGAACAAAGAGGTTTGGAGAGAACAAAACACATTCACTCTCCTCAAAGATCAGTCTAATGAACAGACCTGTTCAACAGTGTTGGTCAGAAAGGTTCTTCCCCAGAGAACTTTCAGTGACCCTTCCTGTTGCGTCCCTCTACCTTCCTCTAATGAATTCACCAACCACCATAGAGACAAACCCTACATTTCACTCCAACCCTCCCTTATCATCCTTTTTATACCTATACTTCAGGCTCCTTTAATGACTCCATGAATGAAGATTTTATTACTCTTCTCCTCAGTGTGCTGAGGGACATCACATGTGTTACTGGAGGTCTCCAAGAACCTCTTCCCTATGTCTCTTAGCTATGTTAATCTGTTGGAGAAAACATTGGCAGGGGCTTTTGGCTCATCTTGTGTTATCCACACTTCTGTGCCTTTCATAAGTATTCCTACTGCTTTGGGATTTGGATCGTTAAAAAGACAATCAAAGTGAATCAAAACAAGTACGCAATATTGTGCATGCCAGGGTTTCCTGGCACCACTTAGCAGAAAATCTGCAGTGTGAGAGAGTATGGCCCAAATGTTTTATTTACACTCAACTTGTCTGAAGGTTTCGCTAAGAATAGGAATGAATATATAGTTTGTTTGCTTGGAGTACTAAACCCCACAATGAAACCTGGGCTGGTTAATGTAGAATGTCCCTCATGAATAGAGAATATGGAATTGAAAAATGGTTAATACAGAGGACAGAATGACTCAGAAATCTAAAAATAGCCAAGTCATGCGAAAGGGCTCAAAGGCTGCCTCACAATGACCTGCATCTGCCTCCTTGCCAAAACCAGCCAATGGCCTTTATTTCGTTCTATGCAAAATGGCATTTCACAGCAGTTTATCTGCATATTTAGTTTTGTTTGGGGTTAATATGAGCTTATCTCTTGCTGAGATGTTTATTATATTTATTGGTTCAGAAGTATACTCTAGCTAAACAATGAGCTGAAGCTGGTTGGTTCTGTTTTATTCCTGTCTGTTTATAAGTCAGGATCTGTTTATAACTTGGATTGCTTTTAAAAAAAAAAAAAAAAACAGACTTACCTGGTTTTATTTTATTTGAAGGGGTGTTTTGGCTACTTGTATGTATAGGCACAATGTGTGTGCCCAGTGCCCATGAAGGCTAGATGAGGGTATTAGATTCCCTGCAAGTGGAGTTATAAACTCCTGTGAGCTGTCATGTGGGTACTGCAATGGAACCCAGATATCTTGGGAGAGTAGCAAGTGCTCTTGACCACTGAGCCATCTCCCCAGCCTGTATTTGAAATTATTTTAACAATAGATTTGAAAATCAACTTTGGACAACAACACAATCCTCAGAGACCTTAAAGACAAAAGATGGCAGCCATCAAGTCACTGAGAACAGAAACAACAGTCTTGGTCACTCCTCAGAGACCTAGAGAACCACAACACAATCCTCAGAGACCTTAAAGACAAAAGATGGCAGTCATCAAGTCACTGAGAACAGAAACAACAGTCTTGGTCACTCCTCAGAGACCTAGAGGACAGCAACAATAGAGGCACTGAAAATGGAAACAACAGGCTTAGTCTCACGGGGCCCAGATCTTGTCTGGGACTTTTCCCCTCTAGGCTTTTGTGAATAACCCAACTTTCTACATAGAGTACCACTTCTGTTTTATACCACTGAGACCTGGTTAACTGGTCATACATTTGAAGCAGAATGGATGTAGTCTGAATGTAAAACTTCCTCTATGGGTTCAAGTTTTTAAACAATTGGTCCCCGGAGAGTACTGTTGTTTAGGGAGGTTAGGAAACCTTTACGGGACAGTCTTTCTGGAGAAGGTCAGTTAGTCACTGGGGAGCGATATTGAGTGTTCAGAGTTCTGCCCAACTTCCTGCATCCTCTTTGCTTCCTAGTACACCTGATGGAAGCAGGTATGGAATTCTATCTGCATCCCCCGCTACCAAGGAAGGCTCCTGCTCCCATGACCTTGACACTAGGGTGGACTGTGTCCTCCTCAAACTTTAAGACCTCCAGAAAACCTTTTCTCCCTTAGTTACTCCTTGTCGGGTATTGGGCCACAACTATATTAAAAAATATATCTAATACAGTAGCTAAAAATAGGACTGGAAAAATGGTATAGCACGTAAATGCACTTATTTTATAAGCCTGGTGAACTGAGTTCATCCCCAGATTCCACATAAAGATAGGAGAGAATGGACTGGACAAAGTTGTCCTCTGACCTACACACACACACACACACACACACACACACACACACATATGTACACACACATACAGGCACACAGATACATTTATGCACACAACTTTCTAAAATACTACTACCATTATTATAATAACCATTTTTGTGAAAAGCCGTAAGTAGTCTGAGCAGACACAGTGTTCGGTACTCAAATCACCATACACCTCAGTGGACAAAGTCAAGGAGGAAACTCAAGGGTGGTCACAGGCTTGAGGCCTGTGTCAGTCACCATCATAACCATACTCTTCATGATCATTCTGCTACTAGAGTTCCTCCTCTGATCAGAAGACAACCTTGGGGCCCTGTTTCTCTTCCATGCACCCTTGTGAAATTGCAGCTCTCACGTGTGGGCTCAGGCCAGCTGGGGCCCTATTTCTCTTCCATGCACCCTTGTGAAATTGCAGCTCTCATGTATGGGCTCAGGTTTCCCATTGCTATAAAGTTGGGGGCGGGGTTAGTTTTCAGTGATTGAGCCATCTCTTCACCTACTATCTCGTGGTGAAATGGCTTTTCACCTTAGTTGTACATGCATCCATCATTCCTGAGTTAACTTCATTCTAGTGCATTCTAGTACATTCTAGTGCATCCCTCTTGTCCACTTGAACCACGTCCTTCAAAATGGTTCACTTTAGACCTACTCAAACCACATCTACGTTGCCTTTAGGTTTTAGTTGCATACACTCACTTCTCTCCTCAGCACAATGTCACTCTATGCCCCATGTCTCAGACGCCAACATGAGTGGACAACTCTGCCGTGACTTCAGCTACTCTTGACCATTCTCCAGTCTTTACTTCCCTCCTCCTCCACTCTGAGTGGCATGATAAATGCACTGAGCTCATTATCCTTAATTCTCTCAGACATTTCCTCCTATGCACCAGCTTACTAAAGCTCTAGTGTGAAATAGAACCAACCACTTATATCCTTTTCCTCGTCAAAGGTCAAACACTACACATAAAATTACATAGCCCATTGGCTTCTTTTCTGTTTTAAATGTATTTTCTTGATTGATTCTTTGAGAATTTCACACAGTGTAACTTGATCATACTCACCTCTCCCCCAGCTGTTCCCAGATCTGTCCCCATCCCTACCAACACATCTTTAGGTCTTCAATTTTTTAAAACCCATCAAATCCAATTTGTGCTGCCCATATACTGTTGGGCATGCACTGGAACATAGACAGGAAGGGACATGAAGTCCCACCCCCAGCTTAGGAGCTACTGGTAACTAATTGCTGACAGGAGAGGAAGAGTTAGTTCTTTTTAAATGTGTTGTTGTTTTATTAATCAAATTGATACTCTGTACTATGAGAAACTCAATTTGTGCTTCTTTAATAGGCTCACTTTTCTATGAACAAAGGGTTGTATTCATGCCTGCCATTCTTGTCAAGCTTATACCTGGTCCCATTCTCAATGGGTAACTTAGCCTCCTGTGACAATCGAGCAACTGAGCATATCAGTTGAGAATTCTTCTGTTCTCACAGCGTCTCTGCATACAAACAAGATTTTGAAGAGACTACATCAGTGTTGTGGTGAACTAGAAGTGACCAGCACCTGTCCCTTCAAGGAGACCTCAATTTGAACAAGCATCATGCATGAAAATGCCTTAACAAGATATAATAAAACATTGGTCCAGATGTTATAGCCATTGTTCAGAGCAGAGAAATAAACAAGAGACAGACAGAAAAGAGTGGGCAGCTTAATATCATTCACACCATCCCATTCCCCTTTGTGTGTGTTCACGTGTGTGTGTGTGTGTGTGTGTGTGTGTGTGTGTGTGAAGTAATGATTCAACCAAGTAAGTTCACATACCTATAACTTTGAATGTACCCAGTTTCTCTGAGTTGATAATCATCAAGGCCCCTCTTAGAAGCTATGGTGATATAAATCATGGTTAGGGAGATGGCTCATTAGATCAGAAAGTTCATTACCCAAACACAGAGTCCCCAGAACCCACTTAAGAAGTCATATGTGGCCACACAAACCTAGCCCTAGTAATGTAAGAGGGAGGAGACAGGAGGATTACTGGAGCTTGCTGGCCACCAGCCTATCTCCAGGCTCAGTGAAGATGGTGCCTCAAGAGAATCAGGTTGACAATGGTAGTGTTAGACAGCTGATGTCCCCCTATAGCCTCAGACACATACAATGTACATGCATACATCAACACACACTTAATTAACAGAGTCAGCTCAGCAACCCACACTTTCATTTCTCCTGTAATCAGTTCTACTCTCAAGTATAGGTAACCACTGCTGTATTTTAGGTTTATGAACAGTATAGAGTAGTGGATTAAAATTTTAATGCCAGAGTGCCTTCATTTAATCCCCAGCTCTACCACAAGTACTTGTGTAAATGTCAATCACTTGTAAAATAGGGGTTTAATGTAAGCAACTTTAAGGATACCACAAGGATCCAATAAATGAATGCTTATCTGGTGTTTGAAGTAGTGTCTGACACATATCAAGAGTGATGGAGGCTCCTGGTTTTAGATAAGGCATGGGTTGCTACCTTTTCTGTCTGACACCTGCTCTTCAGAACTTTAATGGGAAATATATTTATGGAAGCAACTTCAGTTGCAAAGCCTGTTACAGAGTATTCATTGCAGATAACATATTACAATCTCAGTCCTTCCACAAAACGAACAAACAAATGTGTATCTGTTGGAGAATCATACTGATGAAGTGCACTTGTTGATTAAAAAAATGAAAATCAGTTTGCATTATTTAACACATCCCGTAACACACACAAATCTCTTAAGTCTCCATCTCTGGCCGGTAAAGTCTGTGCCTGTTGAACATCTCCACTCAGTTCTCACTCTTCATATTCACAGCAGGTTAGGAAAGACAAAGATAAGGCCGTCTAAGCGTAATTTTCACAATCAGTGCTCTACATAAGGAGACTGAGCATGACATAAAAATATTAACAGCAAGAGGTTATGGTTTTGAGTACTCAAAACTTGAAATTCCTACAAGATCCCTAGTAATAACAATGCTTTCAACTCTTAGAATGTAGTTTCTACACACACATAAGAAAACTTCGGAATAGAGTAGGGAAGCAATAAAAAACTGTATTTTTCCTAGTAAGCAATTCAGACCCCATATCATAAAACTGACTGTTTTACTTGCTATTGCATAAATCAGACATTGGTCTAACAACACTGTCTTAACCTCCCAAGAAAGGCCGAGGTCACTATATAAGAAAGAAGTCTGTTATTTACAGGTCATTACTCAACTACAGTGTATAGACAGCATTTATTCTTTTGTGATATAAACTAGGAAAAACAAATGGAGAAATTTGGAAATTACCTACATATTTGATACTTCTATAAAATTGATATTTTTTTAAGTTTTCTTGCATTATGATAAGAAAAGATACATGATTTCAATTTACCTCTATTTGTTAACATTTAAAAACATATTTTAAGTAAATAGAATTAAATCATATTCTTGTTTCCCTTTTGTACCCCAACTCTTCCCAGAGACCCCCCTTCAATACCTACAATATCTTTTTTGTCATATTCTTTAAAATTTATAAAATATTATAACAATGAAAATGAGTATTATAAAAGTTGTTTGATATAAAACAAGAATCAATTTAACAGTCTTATGTAGATGCTCATCTACAGCAATAGTGAAAATACATTTTTCTCAATTTAATCTTTAAATAATTCCAAATATATAACTGTATATTTTTAAATAATACATCACTACTAGTATTTTTTAATGAACATAAATATATAAAGTCTTTTAGTTTGTTTGTTTTGTATTTAGTAGAGCTTAAAATTTTGGCTCTTACTGTGCTACAAGCCCAAAATAAGAACAATTTTTAGACATTGGATTTCATAGTAATAATGCTGCACTTCAATGACCCTCTCATCACCAAAGGATTTTACCTCCATCATAGCTAAGCTGAAAGTTGACAGTTCTGCTGCACCAAGGAATGAATTGTAGGCACAATTTTTTGATATAGACTTCCTGCTGTGGTCAAAGCTATCTGACTTGAGTGAGGGACTTTATTCTCAGCCCACAGAGAACAGGTTTGATTCATTTAAGAAATGGGGAGTGTATTAAGATGGTCTATCCATAAAATCATTCACCAACTGTTTCAATGAACAATGGTTCTATTTGGTGGGTGGCACAGACATTATTTGAGGGTAAGAATTTGGTTCATTGGTTGTGATAATTTGGAAAAGCATTCATCTCAGAGAAAGAGTAACTTATAAAGTCCTCTTCTTCAAACTTGATACAAGTTTGAACTCTTGATTCAAACAAGAGTTACAAACGTCAAGCAAAGCATTCAGTCTCACTCTTTGTTGTTCTCTTTCAAGCCACCTCACAATTTAATTATCTACATTTCTTTTGGCTGTATAAATACTTTTGAATTATATAAGCTGTTCTAAAGACCATAGTATAGTGTAAAAACATGAAATAAACAGTACTACTAATAGAGAGGCTGAGATAGGAGAAGCATGATTTTGAGACCATTATGTTGTACATAGCAAGACACTGTCAGATACAAGCAACCTGAAAGTGTATATGGGTTGGACAATATTGGACCTATTTCTCCAATTACCAGATTAGAGAGACCATTGATAACAGTCAATAAATTTCTAATTCCTCATATTTTTGGATTTCAATCGATTAGGGTATGTTGGTAATATTAATTTTCATATTAAGACATTAAGAAAAAGTAATTGTTACTTCCTGTTATTTTTGTTGCAAGAGGTGGAATTAGGTTTGTTGAAATATTACTTTCTTGCTTCTTCTGGGTTGTAGTTTTGCTCATTATGTTGGTGTTTACCAACATTTATCCATCTATTACCCTTTGTAGGGCTGGATTTGTGGAAAGATATTGTGTAAATTTCATTTTGTCATGGAATATCTTGTTTT
>NW_022196903.1:134922347-134964930 GCF_008632895.1 Mastomys coucha | reverse complement strand
GGAGAATTGGGTTCTGATGATGGCAAGTGACCTTGGTTTGTGTTGTTTATTTTCTTATGCTCCCCCCCAATCTGGTTATCTCTAGTGCTACCTGCCCTTGCTAAATCTGACTGGAGCCTGCCCTTCCTGTGATCCTGCTTGTGTCAGAGCACCTCAGAGTCAAGCTGTCTCTGTGATCCTGTGCTTCTGGGTTCCTGTGATCCTGGGCTTGTTAGAGCACCTGGGAGTGGAGCTTCCTGTGTGTGTTGTGGGACTGACTATGGAGTTAGCGCCCAAGGTCTACTCAGGGCACCAGCCCAGACAGACTGGAAGGAACCAGTGCCACTGGGCTGGCAGAGTTCCTGAGTGCCTGGGTCCTGCTAATCCCAGTTGCTCCCAGTGTTGGGACAGATGTGTCCTCCTCACCTCTGATCCTGGGCATATTAGAGCACCTTGGAGTGGAGCTTCCTCTAGGTGTTGTGGGACAGGCTGCTGAGTCAGACAGACTGGAAGCAACCAAATTGATATTGTTTTTAAGCTGTAATAGATTTGGTTGCTTTTTGAAAATAATTTTATCTGTTAGAAATTCAAACTGAAATGCTTAAAGAAATAAAAGCAATGTAATTCTTGCTATTGGGCATAAACTGGGTAGGAAGGTGCTAAGAAAAAGGCTGACCAGTAAATTTGCAATTCTGATGTACTAACAACTCTCAGAGCTGAGAAATGAGTGTATGGATTTTTATTATACCATTCTCCCTCTGTGTGTGACCTGAACTTCCATGACAACAGCTTGGTTAAGAAGGTCTAATTGTCATCAGCAACAATTCATCCTAATTTCATGAAAACATGGAGAGTAGAGAATTCGAGGTAAAGTTTGAGGACATATTTGCCCCTTTCATGTAAGGTACTTTAAATAGTTCTCTCTTGTGAAATAAAGAACAATTTGTAGTATGACCTCTCTTATAACTAAGACTGTGCCCCTAAGACTGGGCTCCTAAGAGAAGAGCAATGGCTGCTTAGGAAGGAAGAGCCAGTTTTCCTCAAGGATGCACTCCTCAAGCCTAAGTGGTCAGCCATGAATACGTATCCACATGGTCAGCCATGAATACGTATCCATGTGGTTGGTCAGCCATGAATACGTATCCATGTGGTCAGCCACGAACACATATCCATGTGGCACTACAAATTGGATTCAGAAGGGTATGTGTATATGAGTAGCTAATATGGATATATGTTAACCTTAATTACCTAAGATCCTGATTTTTAGAGAAATGAGGGACATGAGAGGAGTGGAGTGGGGAGAGGGGTATAAAAGATGCCAATGTCTATGATGTTACCAAATAATATTTAACTTAAAAAAGATTATAGCTAAAAGTTAGACTCATACATCATATTTTGTTGGTTTGCCTCTTCCAACATTGAAATAATATCTGTAGACCGTCAATTGGTAATCCTTAAAGTTTTTCTTTAAGACAGGAGAGGAAAAAGGAATGGCAAGCTTCCACAGACACTGCTCTTATTGTAGTGCTGACTCATATCCACCAAGCTTTCTGTGTTCTGCTCAATTGTCTGATGTAAGCACTAGTTGATAATCCATATGCATAAATATTTTGCAATTTACTTTTAATAAAAGTTCAACATCTCCTCTAGCCCACCACCCAAGAGAGGAAGTGAAAGAGCAAAGTTATTAGGATGTGGGGGAACTGGACCTGTTTAGCAATAGTTCTTTGTAGATGAGCTCAATCTTGTTTCTCAGCAGTTCAGTCCTGTCTGAGGGTTTACCACCCACTTTGGGCTGCATTCCCAAGCAACTGGACTCCGGGAAGACCCTGGCCTGGCGTGCCAGAGGCTGCTACCAGCCTCACACTGTCCATTGGCTGGGCCTCAATCAGAAGGACTTGGGCTGGGGAGTGAGTCTTCTATAGGCCACATTTCTCAGACATTGAGGATTCCTCATTGTGCTCCTTCAAAGGGCTAACATCACTTCTCCGGGTCTGCCCCCTGTAGCACTCTAAATTCAGGTGGATTCACTGCTGCTACTGCTCTTAATGATCATCCCATGGTACTGGCATCTTCAGTACATTGGGATCTTCTGTTGCAACTGGCCTTTACCAACAGCCTCTCATAGGCTCTCTTCATGGTGCCATCCTCAAATTCTTTATGTGACCCCTTCAATCCTGGGCCGCAAAAAGTAGCCACAATCTTCACCAAAATACCCCCAAAATAGTCTCTAGGCTACATATTGAAATTCTTGGGCCACTGAAACCTCTTGGGCCAGGTCTGCACAATTCAAACTACTCTTAGTATCAAAGCCTTCCATATTCCTACTAGGATAGCCCATTAAGCCTCATTTAAAGCATTCCACTGCTTTCAAAATCCAAAGTCCCAAAATCCACATTATTCCAAATAAAAGCATGGTCAGGCCTATCACAGCAATACTCTAGCCCTGGTACCAACTTCTGTCTTAGTTAAGGTTTTACTGCTGTGACCAGACACCATGACCAAAGCAAGTCTTATAAATGACAACATTTAATTGGTATGGCTTACAGATTCAGAGGTTCAGTTCATTATCATCAAGGCAGGAAACATGACAACATCCAGGCAGGCATAGTGCAGGAGCTGAGAGTTCTACATCTTCATCCGAAGGCTGCTAGCACAATACTGGCTTCCTGGTAGCTAGGACTAGATTGTAAAAGCCCATGCCCACAGAGACACACCTACTTCAACAAGGTCACACCTCAAAATAGTGCCATTCCCTGGGCCAAGTATATTCAAACCATGACAAGTCTCATAGCAAACACCCAATACGATTCAGCAGCTGTAGAACAGTCCTCTTGGCAGGCAGATAGCACACACATACTGGCAGCTACAGTCCAGTACTTTCAACAAGCAGATACCAGGCACAAACCAGCAGCTGTAGTTCAATTCTGAAGAAACCGCAAGGTTCGCCAACCAGCCTGAGGTGAAGTCACGGGAGCCTCACAAGCAGTTTTTTGGTGAGTTTCTTCTCATTACCACAAGCAGAGCTCAACAACATCATATAAGGCGAACTAATACATGTGTGTAGTTAGCCAAGAGAGTGAAGCAGAGCAGAGCAAACAAATGCTCCCACTGTCTGTGAGGTCATATTAATACTCCTTTTTCATGGATCCTTTCACATGTCTGTTTATATCAAAACATTTTTTTGCCTGTGTCTGCTGCAGGATAACATTCTTTCACATTCTGCTCCAGTAGAACACCATTTGACATAACGGACTTTCCAAACAAATCAGAAGTTTCTACTTCAATAGAGATAGAACTCATCAGTTGGTAAAGTGCTTGACTCACAGACACAGGGTCCTGATGTCAATCCCCAGAAAGCACAAAAAATGTCAGGCAGGGTAGTGAGCATTTGTAGTGCCGGCACCAGTGCGTTAGAGAGAGTGGAACCCTAGGGCTCACTGGTCAGTCAACCTTGCCTAATCAGTGAGCAACTCTGTCTCAAAAACCACAACTCTTGATAAATAACACCCAAGGTTGTCCTCTGTTCTCTGCCCCTCCACCCAAAGACATACATGCAAAGTGCACAAACACAAGTGTTTTTTTTTTTTTTTACTGGATTATGTGAGATTAACCTACTGAACCTAAGTGTCATGCATTTCAGTGTGCAAACACCATTGTCTTGAGAGGATGAGAGTATCCCTGGAAAGCACCAGCCATTGAGGGGCTTCTATATTGTACCACACTGAAGTTGTTCACACCAGAACTGTGTATGCTCTGAAGCTCCCGATCATCACTCAGCAAGCAATATGCTTCCTCAGGGGAAACTAGTTTTCAGCTGCCAAAAGAATTCCAATTCTATTTCGACAGTACATTTTGAAGACTGAATGGCTGGCATCTAGATCCAGCTGGATTCTCATATCAAAGAAGCTTTTGCTCTTATCCCCCCATAAAACCTTGATATCATACAATGGCCAAAGCTTATCACAATACAATGAGGATGAGACCATCTTTGCATACAATACAAAGATTAAGAGAAAACAGAAAAAACACAATTGATTACTTTTACATTTCCAGGTGAGGTATAATGAGTTAAACATAATGTTTCTGGTATATGTATTTCTACATATAAAACAGGTACTCAAGAGATAAAATCCTGATGTTTTGTCTTGATCTATATGAGGCAGATTAAATTTCAACACCAGTAACATCAGAATCACTGTAGGAATCTCCCAAGCTTTTGTAAGATATGCTAAATATATGAAACAAAAATTATAGACTCTTTTTGTAGCAGAGTTCACTTTTTCTACTACTTTTGCTTTTAGGGTAATCAGCTAAAAGCAAGCTTTTAAAGAAGAATAAAACAAAACTGTTTTATCTAAGATAGTATCTCCTAGGAGAAGGATCTCTTAGATAATGATGGTGAAATCATAAGTTGCCCTAAATAGTAATGTTTAAGTGCAAGACAAAACACCTCCGGTGCTGGACATTTTTAGACTCATAAATAAGCAATTAACTTGTGTTCCTAGCAAATGTTTCCAAAATGTAGTCATCAATGAAACTCAATTACAACATGAGAGCTGACAAGGAAAGGGAGTTTGAGCCTTTCAAGTCTGATCCTTGAAAATATCTTCTTCCCAAATCAATAGCCTACTCTAATTTAGATGGAAGGAGTTTGGTTTCTAATGAGTAAGTAACTATTTGAAATACATTAGTTGTGGTAAGTTTAAAAATGAAATTTAATTCCCAAGTCCCCATACACAAGGGCTACTGTGTATCTAAAGCTCTGGAAGTCCATCATTAATGTCCTGATTACACCCATCTTCTTAAGTGGTTTTTATTAAGCCTCACCTACTCGAGATACTTAATATTTAATGAAAGAGGCGAGTTGCCAATGGTTAAGTCCTGGAAAGTGGCCATTTGAACCACAGTAAACTAATGTCCACTTCGGCAGACTTCACAGCCTCAATAGGTAAGAAGAATGAGCTAGAAGGCAAAATACCTGCTATGACATCTTCCTAGGGCCCAGCCAGAGCTAGAGTGGTCAAATGCCTTTCTCTGCATCGTATTAAAAGTGGCTTCCAGCTCCCTGGGGAAACAAGACCTACTGAGGTAGCGAGCACCATGCCTATGGACAACTAAGCAACCCCAGGTCACAGCCGTGCCCTTGCTTTTTGTTCAAAGAAAATAGAGACAAAATTCTTTGTTTCATGAATACATCCTAACAAGCTCTTATATCCAGAATGTGAATATCTACACATCTACAGAACACCACCACAGGTGGATTTGTCCTCTCAGATGGGTATTCACAGTGTAGACTGAGATGAGTAAGACTGTATTAAGTATATTATTTAATGTGCCAGAGGACAAATGCTAGCTTGCCATCTGCAAACTCTTAGTTTTCCTGAGCTTGCAAGTTGGTGCCCACCAATGAAGGCACTTGCAACATGAACTTGGTGACCTGAGCTCCACCCATGGAATGCTTGTGAAGGTGGAGGGAGAGAACCAACTCTGCAAGGTAGTTTTAGGGCTTCCACATGTGTGCTGGGCACATGTGCACATAAACACATGCACATACACATACATGTACACACTTTACCCACACATGCAATGATAACTAAAAATAGAACATATAAAAAGAAATGAATCTTTCTTCCTCATTTTCCAGCTAAAAATGATTTATATCTATCCACTGCTTTATGAATTAAAATAAAGTGTTTTGCAGCAGGACCCTGTCCCCTGAAATGCCCAAGAATTACCAGTTATTATTTGTGTTACTATAACCATTCTTATTCAGGGATCCTGAATTGCAGGACAACCACAGAATTTCCACATAAAATTGAATTTCAGACTTAAAAAAAAAAACATAAATACTATTTTTAGGAACACATACATATGTCGCTAAAATTCCTTCTTTGGAGGGAATGTAAACAATACCTCACCTCCTAAATATCCAGAACAGACTGAGGTAAAATTCCATGAAAGTTCAGTCAGGGAAACCAAGGAGTTTACTAGGTTTCTTACATATGAGGCATTATCAGCAGGAACATGGGTAGCCTTGAAGCAGCCATCCTGGAAGTCTGTACCACTGATGGAGGCATGGAAAATCCCTCCATGCCTACACTGATGGAGACCCCCTCCCTCACTTTTCCACTCCCGTACACTCCAACCTCTCCCAAAGCCACATGAAATCAAGGCAAAATTGCATTGAAATGGTAAGGAGAATCAGGTTTCTTCATGCCACTCCTTCTCTGGGACTATAAGTAGCCACAAAGCGCCGCTGTGATGCTCTAGCAAGCAGGCTCTCAGGAATCTTATGAATGCTGTGGCAGTTTGGCTCAGGAGATAGTCCTGTACAGTAGCCTCCTGTGAAGCACTTGGAACATACTTGTTCTAAACCCTTAACCACTTTTTATCGGAAGCTCAGGTTTAACCGGGCATCTCCTATTTTATCTGGCATATATATCCACACATAAATGCAGGCAAAAAAATTAATGGATCATTTCATCAAAAATCTACTGGTAAAAGCTATAGAAGCTAGCTAAACAAAATGATAAAGTGAAATTCTTGAGTACTGCTTAAATAAGTACACTCTTATTTTTATAAAGTGTATGTGTGTGTGTGTGTGTGTGTGTGTGTGTGTGTGTGGTACATGAGTACAGCCATGCTTGTGAACTTATAGCATATGTCCCTGGGAGACGGAACTCAGGAGGTCGTGGTTGCATGGCAAAGCCTTTTTCTGCTCAGCTGTCTCACCGAGCCTCTAAGTATTTAATCAGTCTCTAAACACCTCATAGTCTCAAGGTTTATCTTATGATTTACAAGATTCTAGTCTTGGCGGGTTTATTTTAAAAGGTCAACATAAACTTGTGGAGAACACACAAGCCTTTGGAGTCTCAAGAAGTCTTCGCAGGCAAGCGCCGGCAGTACCTTTGCTGTGTGGTGACCCTAATACCCTACAGTCCCACGCTGAGCCGCACACCTAGGCTTCTGCAATGGTGTGTTTCGTACAGCGATACCTGGCACCCATCGTGTCCCTGAGTCTACTCACCTACCCAGACTGCTCTCTGGAACGCTGTCGTATTTTCTCAACATTTCCACCCTTGTGTTGTTTCTGTTTGATTTTTTTTTCCATTTCTCTCCGTGTGTCTTGCAAGAGTTCCACTTTGCCTCGTTTCTAACGCAGGGACCAAACAGATTAGACTTTACAAATTAGCGAATGGGCCAGATATAACAGGAACCCTGATAGCAGTGAGAAATGACTGTGGGCCGTGAGACAGCTGTGATAGGCTATCAGGCAATGGCTGAAACTACTCCAGAACTCAGCAGTGCCTGGCACAGTGTGAGAGCCTTTGTGAACAAGTTCTCCTCTCACCCATTGTAAAGATGAAGAGAACGAGGTCACAAGGTTAGAGTATGTCATGTCTCTACAAAGCATGATGGCTGCCTGATGACAAAAAGACATGGAGAGCAAGTATTATCACGAACCCCAAAAGCACTGCCCTCTGAGTACATCTCCGGGGTGCCCTGCTTTCATTCTGCTGCTCTGCCACAATAAGATATACCCTAACAACGAGCAACATGGCTTAGCTTACAGTTCTAAGTGACAGGACAGGGCATCATCCATCAACATGCCATGGGCCAACCTGATCTAAATAATTCTTCATTGCCATTATCTTCCTTGGGACATATGCTTCTAGATTGTGCCAAATTAATGGTTAAAAATAATCAGTGTGCAGTCAAAAAACTAAGTATATATTTCACGTCTTTCTAATACTCACAACTACTTATAAAAATAAATGTACCCAGATAACTCACTCCGCCATAACTAAATTGCATCTCATAGTTGAGCTTATACTGTAGAGCTATCACAGAAATTCTAATTGCTCTAAGCAAAAATAAAAGAGAGGTGATTAAGTAAGTTCTGGGGTGAGGAGTGGTCAAGAGCTAGGGACACACGTCATAGGGCTGAGCTGCGAAGCTACTGTTGTTTTGCTAAATGGAAATGATGAGCCTATCAAATTGTCTTCTCAATAACTATGTTAAAAGATTAGAGCTGCTATCCATTAGGGTCTTTTTGCTGTGGTCAGCAGTGACTTCAGAGATTCATATCTTGTTGAAGTACGGAGAATAAATGGCTTTTGAGTTCCAACCCATAAAATGGACATTTACTTGACCTCCTCTGTGGCTCAGGAAACATCACAAGAGCAAGGAACAGAAGAATGTAGGAACCAGACGTAGAGGATGGGGAGACATGTGGAAAGGTGGCTTCAGGGCATGATGTGGCTATTGCATTGTTGAACTCATAAGAACCACAATTATTGGCACAGTATCTCTACCAAATTGGCAATAGTCTGTCACAGAAAAGAAAAGGGACCATGGGGTCCCAACCATCACTGAGCGTTTATATGCAGTTATCGCTGGGGACAAATAGGTATTTCTTCACTGCTGTAGCCACTGGTAAGGTGTTCATCGTGCTCCCGTATAAAAACTCTCAGATTTACCTGATGCAAACAGAAGATTCACCCCCTACTGATGAGTATTCACAGTGATGTAAGAAGGGATAGAAAATAATTATCCTAGGTTTTCACTTGTTTCTTGTTTTCTTTTTTTTTTTTTTCATATTCATGCCATTTAAATATGAAGGCTTAGAAAAATAAGACTATATCATTTATTCTGAACTTTTACTTCAGGGAAAGGAATAAGAATGGTTCCTTGGACTGAAATCTTAGCTGCCTGCCAGGAATACAACAGGACTCAAACTCTTACAGAGGAAAGCATTGAAGTCCAGAGAACTGATGGCTTTAAGTCAACCTGGCCCAACCCGCCACCCCCATCTTACTTTTCTATTGCTGTGACAAAGCTCCATGGCCACTGCAACTTATTGAAGAAAGACTTTATTTGGGGCTAACAGTTTCTGAGGGTGACAGACCATGACCATCGGGGAGCACGGCAGGAGGCAGGTAGACATAACTTACACTGGAGGACAACTGTGACTTCTTACCTTGATCCACAACCACGAGATAGAAAGAGTTCATTTGGAACAGCATGGGTTTTTTTGAAACATCAACGCTAACCCTAGGAGTGACACATCTCCTAATCCTTCCCAAATAACTATTTTCCCTAGTTGGACATTTGTGTGGCTTTCAGTTTATGGCAACTATTTGTGATGCTATAAGAAGTGTGTTTTTAATGTATTATTTATTTGGGATTATGTTTCTATGAATAATTAATAAAAGTGTAATTTATAAATATACAGATAGACTCAAATTGTCAACAAAAATGTCTATACCAGTTATATACTTCCATGACATGAAGTTTCAGCTAATATGGATTTTTCAACACAGTTTAATCTAATGCTATTTAGCACAGACTAATGGTACAAGTTTATAATAAATACACAAAAAGTAATTTTCAAATTTAATTTCTTGAGCTATTGTTGTTCAGAAAATACGTCTCCTTGCCATTTAAGGCTGTCAAACATGACAATAGTAAATGTCATAGAATTTAAGTTCTCAAAAGATGACTTAGAAATCACAACCTTGATTTAAAATAAACTAATAATGACAATTACAACATCATCTTTGTAAGAGACAGCAGTTAAGTGACATTCTATAATTAGTTGATTAAGATATATGAAATTAACTGTGTTTCTGCAAAATAAAACTAATTTAAAATATACATACACTGTAAAAGATACTTTGCAACAATGAAGACTCCAATGAAGCAACAGTGAAGCTTGCAAACTAATAGTGCAAGCTTTCTTAGTCCGTCCTCCCTTCCCTCCCTCCTTCCCTTCCTTCTCCCCCTCCCTCCTCTCCTTCCTTCCTTCCTCTGTCCTTATTTATTTAAATGGAGTTTCGTTTAGCCCAGGCTTTTTTGGAAGTCACTATGTGGCATCTGGGGAGGTGACAGCAGGTCTCTGCCCTTCACGGGGACATCTATAAGGACTACAAGTGGCAGGACTTGAATGTGGGACACAGCTGCTGTCTCCACTGATTGCATAAACCATACCCACAAAGCTAAGAAATTTGGTTTTGAGAAAAACTTCAAGCTTGAATCCATTTAGATTTTGTCTTTCTCGTTTTCACATCATTTTGTTTTGTTTTGTTTTGTTTCCTGAGGGTCCCCCAAACATTTTATTAATGGCTATAGGACACATGGACCCTGCAATGTCCTACTTGTACTTTTTGATGGGACTCAAGTTCTGAAGTTGTTGAGAAATTTTCTCTTTTTTGATAAGAGAGATCATAGGGTACCCTCAGACGTTTTGATGTTATGATAATCTGATGAGGTAAAAGCAGGAGCCACTAATATTGCTCAAGGGGTTTAAGAAATCCCATGTACAGTGAGATTTAGGGGCTTGGAGGTTAGGGCATGTCTGTCACTGCATATAGGATTTCTAGTGAGATTCCTAGAAAATCATAAGTCAACAGCCTGAAGGTGGAAAGCCTTAAACAAGTGTTGTGAATTATGTTTGAATTCTTGTTTCTCAGCTACAAGGCTGCAGTAGACTAGAGGACGGGGCTCCATTCTCTTCTTACATCCCTGTCATTTTCTCTTTCTATCTGGCCTCATTTTAAGTAAAACCAACTATTAATCTTCAAACCTGTAAATCTGGGCGTAATTCTTCATAAGATGAGCAACTGGGCAACTAGTATGTGATTGGGATCTTATTGGAGGACTTGTGTTTTGTGATAAAATTTTATGAAATTTTCATATCACATTGTCAAGCTTGAACTGATTTTCAAGGGCATATTAAAGGAGAATTATGTATTATCATACAAATTGTACTATTTTGACAGTGGATGCCTAGTTCTCATATTTGTGGCTGACTGAGTCCCTTTTTTAAGATGTTACTACTTTGGTCTTTTTTTGTTTTTGTTTTTCCCACAATGCAATGGGTTTTGCTGTCATGTTTTTATACATGGTTTGATCTTTTGGATTCTCTCCCTCTACTCCCCTTCTCCCTACCTCCATCCCTTCTGGTGTCCTTCTTTTCCCTACTAGCCCCTTTTCTGGTTCACGTATTCTGTGATCCTGTTTTCGTTTCTTCCCCTGCAAGGTCTCTTCCTCCACTTGGCTGGTTTCTGTTGGCTTTATATCCACATACACACACATACACACTCCTATATAAAAAAAGGCCTAGGATGTGCTTATCAGAGAAGACATGCAGCATGTTCTTATGGAGTCTGGCTCATCCACTTAACATAATAATTCCAGGTCTTTGTGGTTGATTCTTGATGGTTTAAACTCTATTAATCATGGCAATTACATTCACAATTGCCGAAAGAGCAATTACAGCTAATTATATCCAAAATTATTTAAACGTACTATTTCTTTAAATAATGAGTCCATGAAAATAAATACTCCAGAAGGAGGTTTTAAAAAAAAAAACTAATTCTATTTTATAGCTCCAAAGATAATCTACCAGAGTATAAGTATATGAAGGGGTCTTTACTAATCCAGAGTTGTACAGTTGACAGCTGGAGCATAGGTCTATAGCTCACACAAATTCCTTGTATGGAGAAGACTCTAGTGTCCTTTGCAGGTGACTTCACTACAGACAAGACTAACTTGTCTCCACCTATGGAGATGCCTTACTATCGGTTCTGAAGAGAACAGGAGACTGGATGCACAGGCTTTGGAGAAATAGAACTATATTTTTTTGCATCTTGTCCATAAGGACAATGAAACACAAAAACTGTCACCAAATAGCCTGAGATTCAAATCAGAGGAAAAGCAGCCGTCATTTCAGGGCTGGGACCCGAGAGCTGTAAATCCCACCTTGACTTATGACTAAATCCTGTTCCCGGCAGCTTCCTGTTTTCCTGTTGCTGTTCTTTACTTAGGATTGGGCTTGAATTACTTCTCACATTGCTCCCATGATTTATTGTCTACTACAGTTAGCTGTGGAGATTAGAAGTTTGACATTTCTGTATTTTCTGTAAACACGGATCATATCTCGAAAGCCCACACTCTATGAGCAACTGGTAGAGCGGATCACAAACAATTTCCTCAAAGTTGAGCTGAGCAAGAGTGACAGCAATATCCTGGGAGAGAATGAACCCTGGAGACTCAAGGATTTTTGTTCTGTTTTTAATTTAGCTTGTTCTACAATACATAAGTGCTCATTTAGCAATATATCAGAAAGTCTTGTTGGAAAGTGTAGTATGATATTATCAGTTATCGCATATATCAAGGACAGAGAACAAAACAATAATTGCCCTGCCAAACCAAAGCCATAATTCGTAAGTATACTTTCAATCCTTTTCTATCTTGAAAGGTCTGCAAGTTTTCTGCATCAAAATGTGGTAGAACGCAAATTCAGACAACCCACCCAGTCTTCTAGCTTAGAAAGGTTCTGTCCATCAACATTACATCTTAAAACTCTTCAAAATTGGGTCAAATGTCTGGCGGACCACAACCTTACTCATACTAATGGAGCTGTACAGAATGACGAACGGTAGGTAGACTTGAAAGCCAGCAGTGCTCCTGACGACACTGTAAGTGTGCATGCATTTTACAACTGAGGAAATGTGATGTCCTGTGATTGTAATTTGTGTAAGTAATCTGTTCTGAAAATTCCTTAGTATTAAGTAGAGTAGGCACCTTTTCTCCATAGGGGATATGTTCAAAGGTAGCACCCAACCGAAGATGCTGAAAACCTCAGATAACATTGAGCCCAATATATAATCATGTGGTTTTCTATATGCCCTACAGCATTGTCCTGTGACACATAGACAATCTTTCTCATGTTTTATGCCATGATGTATCACTCTGCGCCATGCGTATCACTCTACTTGCACATTAGGGTCATGGTTATGTAGAATAAGGGATACTAGAACACACCCACTGATACTGTAGTGACCCATCTCATAACCAAAACCACTCGTGAGTGGCTAATGGGCAGGTAACAAAAAGTGCACATGGATGGCTGACATCTTACGTGGAACAGAGTGGGATGATCTAATATTTCCTCATGCTGCTCACAATGGTGCGAAACTTTATAATTGTGAATTATTTCTATAATTTTCCAATTAGTGTTTTTTAAAATTGCTATTCTTCATGAGTCACTGAAACAATAGCAAGCAAAATCACAGATAAGGGACGTCTACTGTAATTCTCGATATCAGTGTATGCGTTACAGCCCATAAGCAGAACAATTTTATGGCATTTTTAGTTTATAATTCAAATTTAAAGTCTTTAGTTGAAAAATAAGCACAGTGGTCAGATAGTTTCATTAAGATCCAGTTTTATAACAAGACTTTTATCATCAATTGAAACCTTTGAGTGAGAAACTATTTTTTAAATAATAATCTCCAACTCCTTTTAGCAATTCAGAGTACCTGGAAGCTGACCAGAAGCAGCTAACCCAGACAGACGATGTCTCTCTAGCAACTAGGTGAACTCCAGGGCTAATTATATGTTCACATTTGAGCACTCTAGCTTCATTTGCTCCCCTTCCTCCCACTTGACATAAACTGAGCCATCCAAGGACCCACTCAAACCTACCATCCTCATAGAACCTGCTTTACTATTATTACCTTACTTGATCAGGTTTAGTTACTTAGCACAGCACAAATGTTAAGACTTGAAGACCTTCTTAAAGTTCAAAAGTGTACAATATATAGAGTGAGGGTTTTTAACAGTCGTCTTTAGTTAGTAAATCATACAGTACCACCTATCAGGCAAAACCTGGCAGAACAATTTCATTTTTGGTATTTTTCAAAGCCATAAAACACTAAAACAAGTATAGGATAGTCAGGAAACTGGTCTAGGGCTCTAGACTATTATACAAGAGAGGGAAATATGTTTGTAAAAATGCACCATACTGTATATGGTTCTCAACCTTCCGAATGCTGCGACCTTTTAATATAGCTCCTCGTGTTGTGGTAACCTTCAACCATAAAATTATGTTGTTGCTCCTTTATAACTGTAATTTTGTTACTACTGTGAATCATAATGTAAATACTTGATATGCAGAATATCTGATATGTGATCCCAGTGGGGGCCACAACCCACAGTTTGAGAACCACTAGGATAGAGCTTTGTGTTGGGTTGTAAGTATGCATAGGGAGTATGCACATGGTCACTAAAAAGGACTTCAGGTACCCTACTCTGTCACCCACCCTTTTCCTTATTCCTGTGAGACAGGATCTCTCACTAAACTCTATCTAGGCTGACTATCAGCAAATTGAAGTAATCCTCCTGTCTCCACCTATCCCCGTGAAGTTGGTGGTACGTACATGTGTATGCACTGCTACATACAGCTTTTCATGTGGTGCTGGGATTTGAACTCAGATCCTTATGTTTGTGCAGCAAGTCCCCTTACTCACTGAGGCAAGGGGAGTTGTCATGAGGAGAGGAGAGGGGAGAAAAAGAAAGGGTGATCGCACAGAGAGTAAAAAAGGAGGGAGGAGAGAGATAGTCCAGAATGTCTGGATTATATGGGGAAGAGCCTCTGGGGGGTGGGGGACAGCCCTGCCCCTGGGCTGGAGAGTTCAGGGTTGGGGACAGGCTCTGCCAGGTAGGGACTAAGGGATGCTGGGGGAGCCTGGAGGCCAGGTCTGCTTTGATATGTAAAATATGCACCCCAGTCCCTTGTCCTAGGGTGGGAAACCAAATAGCTAGTGCTTTGTTTGCTGGAGTTATTGCTCCTAAACACAAATGGTGGCTTGAATGGATCAGAGGGAAATAGCTAAACCTATTTATTGAGTTTATAAATATATACAGTTTATAGAGAAATAGAGTTATATCTTATTATCCATTCATATGTTTTTAAATGATAGTATATAGCTTTATTAACAACGACAGAATACAGCAATTTATTTAATGTCAAAGAACTGGTAATGAAACTAAAAGTATAGACAGTTAATACTACATAGGTAATACATAAGTAATTCATAGTCAGGCCTCAAAGCCCTCCAGGCCTACAACATTCCTGGTTTGTAAGAGAATACTTTCAATAATACATGTGTGTGCACACATATAAAATTTCATATTTCCTTAACTGTAAAATTTCAAGATTTAGCCACTTACTCAATGTGCTTGCTGAGGCCAGCAGAAAGTTATAAGTGCAGGTTTTAGGTTTGTTGGTGAAGGAATTCTGGAAGCTTCTTGCTGAGTGTCAGATGCCTTGGTCCTCCACACCAGGGTCCATCGTCAGTCAGAACTTACTGACTTACTCTGAACTCTATATAAGAAATCTAAAAACTATAGTAACACCGCCACAGGTCTAAAACTGACAATAGTGTTCTTGGTCCCTGGACCTGAAAGACTGTGAAAGAGACGAACATAAGCCCTTCTAGAGATAAATAGAAAGGAAATTAGTTTCCCTCATGCTTAAAGATGTCCATGAGTGAAAATATTCATGAGCAGTGGTCTGCAGGGCTCCTTCCCTGGTTCCTGCGTTCTCTGGCAGGCTGGGCACTGGTGGGGCCTGATCGGTGGATGTGGTAAACCGACCAGCGTAGCTCTTTGTGAAGGGAATTAATAACATGAAAACATAGCAATTAACCTTAACCCTCCGGTAATTAACCATAAATAGACCAGACTATTCAATCTGCCCTGGTTTCAGGGAATAGAGACCACAGGCTGCAATATGCCCAGTGCGTCGATGGGACTGCCTGCAGAGAAGTTTTTCCTTTTAAGAAAAAAAAAAATGTTTGGCCAATGCCTCGAAAATTGTGTTTGACCAAAGTGTTTGAGTCTATGGCTTCCTGTAGGCTGCTCCAGTTGGGGTGTGACACAGTAGCCAAGTGCCCAGCTGTTTGCAGAGGAGTGCAGCTGGCTCAAGTGTATTGGGTGGTTTCAGGGCAGTGTTTGAAATAAGCACCGGTCTTGAAAATGATTACCTTAAAATGAGAACTGCCTTTCCATTTTATTTTGAAATATGCTTTTCAGCTGTTGGAATGCAGGTCCACGTGGTGCTTGCTTACTTAATTGCTTTCATAAAGCAAGCATTGTCTAGATATTGCTCTAACACCCAATCTCTCTGCAAAGTGCTGTAGGTAAAGTACAAGCTCCCTTTGTGCTGAAAATGTCACATATTCATTTCCACATATAACATTGATTTTTAAAAAATAAAAATATATATATTTTAAAACAGATGTGTGTGTGCGCACGAGTGCATGTGTGTGTGCACACACCTGCAGAGGCTAGAAGTTACAGGACATTGTGAGCCACGGACATGGGGGTGGGAACTGAACTTGAGAGTCTTCTGAAAGATCAGCCAGCGTTCTTAACCACTATGTCATCTCTCCAGCTCCCTATGACACAAGTTTTAACTACAGCATTTTAATATTTACATATATTACTAAAGCAGTGACTTCGGCCACACATCCTTGACCTTATGTCATTAGAAACTTAAGTGCACCAGTAAATAATGCCGAGCCTGCCATTTTCCTGGGTATCTCAAGAAACTAAAAAGTTCATGGCAAAATCCATCTCAAGACTCTCTTTTTCCTGAAGGATAATCTGATACCACAGAATAATTTTATATTTTATATTTTCCTTAAGTTTCAGTGTTCTTGCCTAAATTCTATGGTGCATTTCTGCTTGCCAAGACCTCTTGGCTATGTCCTTCCTCAAGGTGAGCTGTGCCTCTGCATCTCGTATCGAGACCCACTCCCCCTCCTGGTGGAAATCTTTTTCCAACCCCTTATACACTTTTTCAATTGCTTTTGACATTGTTATCTGCTCAGACTTAACTTATGAACCTCCCTTCTATTCACATAAATAAAATGCACCTCTAAAATCACTACTAAGCCAGAAAGACATTATTCTTGGGACTGGAGAAATAGCCAGAGTGTTCAGCACCTGCATTAGGGAACCCATATGTGATTATAACTCCAATACCAAAGGATCCAACACCTTCTTTGCTCCTTAGCAGGCATCCATATACATGTGTGTACACATATTCACAGACATATACAGTCATACACATAAAAACAAATCTTTAAAATAACAGTGACCTGGTTGAAATCGAAGATAAACCATGGTGTCTGGAGAGCTACATGTCATTCCCCTATTTCTCTGTATCATCATTTCCCCGTCATTCCAATCAAATATTCATCTTATTTTTTAATTATATAAATTCTCTGAACACAATACAGAATTGTATAAGGTCATTGTCCCCTCCAGGCCCCCTACCCTCTTCTTTCTCATCTCTCTCTCCTCCTGTTAATGCCCTCTGTTTCCCTAAACTGTTTTGTGGCTTCTATTTCATGTTGCATATGTATATATGACTTTTATCTAGCCAACAGGTCACAGGTATGAGTGCATATCAATGATTATTCATACACTATTCACAATACTTAAGTTGTAGAATCAACCTAGGTGGCCAACATCAAACATATAAATAAATTTAAAAGGGTATATGTACATAATAGATTGTTTCCATCACCAAGAACAAACTTATGTTGTTTTCTGGGGAAAAAAAAATGGGCGAAAGAAGATGATTCTATGAAGTGAAGTAAGTCAAGTTCAGAAGGACAATGCCGCGTTCCCCTTCTTGCCTTCCCTTAATCATCAGAGCTCCCAGCAGCACGGACTCCCGGACTCCAAGAGGACCCTGTCTATGCTGCTTCTTGTTTGTTTGAGGCAAGATCTGACTCTGTAGCCCAGGCTATCCTGGGACTCACAGTCTTCCTGCCTTCACTCTCTATAAGCTAGAATCACAGATATAAGCCACCATGCCTGGTTTATCCTCACCATTCTAAGCATCTGTGATCTGCTGTGTGAATTTCTTCGCAAGTTGTACCTACATTTGGTGGGAATTTTTAATTCTGTGTTCTGTTTGGAAATAAATGAAATTTGGAGGTGAGGGGTGCATGTTTTTTCTCAGCTCTTAAATCCAGCATAGCATCTGGAGGGGAAGGGACTTACCCCTTCCATTCTAACAAACCTCCAGAGTGCTCTGCGTATAAAAGGAGCTCAGACAACACAGTGGGACCAGGAAGGTTTTGCCTCTACTCTGCATCTGATAACATGGAAACCCTCAAAGACAACAACAACAGTTTTTAAAGGTATATTTTCATTTTTCCTATGAGATTCTGAAAGGGTTAAATAGCAACTCCCTGACCTGTTAGAGAACAATATTTAGCTAGTTCCACAGAAATGCCTTGCCTTCCTTATTTCTACCTAATAGAAGAACCAGTTACAGCTGGGTTTTCACACACACACACACACACACACACACACACACACAGTCACTCAATTCAAACTCATCTAACCAACTCACAAACAAAAGCCAGATTTTAATTTTTGTTGTATAATAACTAACACACACCACACAAACATTTGTACTTCTGTTTGTTGTCTCTGCCTCCTGACATAAGGCTCCGACAGGCTTGAAGTTTACTCCCTTGTAACTTGTGTTCGTCTTAGACTAGAGCAATGCCCCTTGATAGGCCTGTCTCAGTATCTTTATCACGGGAATTAGTTGCCAGAAAGACAAAACTGTGAGATGAACAAGATGGAACCCGCTTGGAAGGATGCTGTTCAACCAGTCTAACAATCGATCCATCAGACTCTGGACATCGAGGCCCAATGGGGATGGATGGCTGTGAACAGATTGATTGCCTCTGCTGAGGTGACAGCCCTTGCTCTAGAAGCTTGGACAGACACTCTGCGTAACCCTAGGCCCCCCAGCCTTACCCTATGCCTCTCTTTATTTGGCCCTGCACAATCAGTATCCTCCATAACGGAATTATAGGCATAAGTAAAACACTTTTTGTGAGTCTTGCGAGCTATTTTAGTGAATTATCCACCCAAGGTAGTTTTATAGAGCCTTAGAGCTTTAACCAGAAAGTAGCAGATTAAATATGGCTTTGGGAAACCTAAAACCTGTGTCTGGCACCTGAAGTTAGGGAAATCTTGTAATGAGCTTGCCCCTGACTTGTAGGGTTCTCTTGTGTGAATGTTTTTATCCCCCCAAGATTTATATCTTGATACCCAAATTCCAGGTGATAATATTAGGAGGCCAGTCTTCGAAAAAAAGTGGGTCTTGTGGCTCCTCGGTTAGTTTTTGTCGTCTCCATCAAAAGAATCCAGATGAGACACACAGAGTAGAATCTAAAACAGTTGTGTTTATTATGAGGTAAAGCATGCACCTCAGAAGGATGACAGTGGTCGGTGACCAGAAGGAACTCTGCAGAGGAAAGGACTCTCAAAGAGTAAGAATGAGACCCCGAAGGGACCCATGTGGAGAAAAATACTCTTAAGGGATGAGAGCAAACAGTGGCCAGAGAGACCATTGTTTAAATCTGCATTTTTAGATAAGCGCCATACTGTTTCTTGAAGTCTCTAGTACAGCTTTCCTGATGGGCACTCTCATTCCCAAGTAGTAGATAGAGGAATCCAATTGATGCTGGCTCTTTCTTTAACTCTCTCTCTCTCTCTCTCTCTCTCTCTCTCTCTCTCTCTCTCTCTCTCTCTCTCTCTCTCTCTCTCTCTCTCTCTTTCTCTCTCTCTCTCTCTCTCTCTGTCTCTTTCTCTCTGTCTCTGTGTGTGTGTGTGTGCATGTGTGTGCCCATGTGTGTGTGTGAGTGTGTTTGTGTGTCAGAGGAGAGGGTATGGGTCTGGGTCTATGTGTTGGTATGTGAATAAGTGTAGTTCCTGCATAGGCCTGAGGTAATGCATCCCTCTGGGGCTGGCATTACAAGCAGTCGTGAGCTTCCACATGAGTCTCCAAAAGCAGCATGGGTTCTTAACTGCTGAGCCACCTCTCCTCTTGGATGAACTCTTAGGGAGGGAGCACTGTATGCCACTGTTCTTTACAGAAAAGTTTCCTGTTACTTGGGCATCTTATAAAGATTAGGGCTCCCAGAGCCAGGGTCAGATGGTCATCTGTGAATAACAGGCAGTTCAGGATGTTATGTCTCTTCCAGGGACAAGAGATGACTCAGGCCTGCTCCTCTGAGCAGCAATTGGTGTCCTGCAGCTTCAGTCTTTGGTTTTGGAAGCTATCAATCATGAGGGAGGAGTCCAGCCCTAGGTTTTGTAATCATGAGGGAGGAGTCCAGCCCTGATATCCTGTAATCCTGATAATATCCTGCTGGATACCTAACAATAAGGTCAGAAGTCTCATGACTGCCCCTAATTACTTTCACTGTGTAACAGCACAGCAAAGAGATGCCGAGCTCGAGTCACACAGCAGGCCTTTGCCCAGCCTGCCTGCACTTTGATGTTAGAATTCCCAACCTCCATAACTTGATGGATAAATGCCCCTTGCTCATGAACCACTTAGTTTGAGGGGCGTTATCACAGTAGTTCAAACCAACTAAGAAGGGGTATGCCTAGTTAGCTTCAGAGCATCAGTGTCAACGTGAAGCTAGTGAAATGTAAGGCAGGAGTTTAGAAAGCAGCACTGAAGCCTGACAGTGATTTGTGGCCTTGATAATGAAAAGACAGCACTGAATGATAAGCTCTTGACAGCAGGAATTTCCCATGGAGATGGAAAAATAAGCTTTCTTGGTAAGAAAATAAACAACTACTCTTCAGGAATAATATATGCAATAGAACCTGATCCAGTTTTCTCAATGCAGGACGACATAAGGTTATACTTAGAAAGGATAGGGAAGGCACAGGATACTTGTGTGAGATGACATCACTACACGTACCTGCAAAGGTTAAGAAAGTTCACACTTGGTCTGAAAAGCCAAAGGGCTGGGAAATTAGTATCAGGAGAAACTCCTGCTAAAGATATACAATTATACAAGTTAGAGTTACAAAATAGGCATTTTCTGTAGATGAATTCCGTAGATGGCTCAGAAGGTAAATGCTCTTGTGAGTTCAGATCCCAGCACCTATGTAAAAGGCCATGTGGGATCTCACACATGTCTGTAAGCTCAGAGGACCTGAGTTCAGATCCCAGCACCTATGTAAAAGGCCATGTGGGATCTCACACTCGTCTGTAAGCTCAGTGCTGTGGGAGATAGAGATAATAGCATTGCTAACACTTGGTAGTCACCCATTAAGCTACAGGCTCAGTGCTGCTAACCATTTACGCAGAATGCACCACCAAAGTAATGTCATTTCCATCCCGTTATGTGTGCTTCCTCATTTTAACTGAACACATCCATAGTCTCCCTAAACCAAGAAATGATAAGACTTCTCCAAGTATTGCTACAAATCCATTTCGAGGCACTGTATGCATGCAGGCAAAGTCCTGGTGCCACAGGAAGCAGGTGTGTGTGAACGCTCTCTGAGTTTTTCCTTCACCTGGCCTCTTTGTGTGTAAACTCTCTGTTTGTTCTATTTATCTTGAATTATTGTTTACAAATTCAATACACACTTTTGAATAAGATTATAAATAAATAAGTCCAGATAAGACCTGGGACAGACTCCAAGTTGGAAGTGCTCAAATTGTTCTGGACGTCTAGAAGAAAATATATTGAATGTAGCAACTATATTGATTCAGACAGCCAATTTCCCTGCTGAAAAAAATATACTCAGGAAGTGGAGAGAGTAAGATGTGTGATGTGTAAAGGGTCGGACGTCTACAGCTTGATGAATGGACATGCCCAGTAGGCTCTGTATTCTCTAACTACCATGAGAACCCCCAGACTTACTTTCTCCCTTGAAACTTGCATATGCTTAGAAAACAGGGGACTCTTTTTGTTCCATTTTCAACGTGCTTTAGGGAAATGTGATAAAACTGAACAACTTCTACCCAGAAATATATGCTCAGACTTTGATTTACAATATCCCAGATCATTCATTTTAAAAGTCCAGAGGTGATCTCACCATATTTTCTGTGGATTTTCCTAACACTCTTCTCTTGTGTTCACTTCAGCTCTACAGCAAATGATCCCCGTGGATTCTTCATGACGGGGAGGAAGGCAAAAACAATCTCACAGTCACAAAATACATCACAAAACACCAAAAATTACGACAATCACTGCAACGTAAGAATGACCACAAATTCATATACCTCATTTTCACAGTGTAACACTTTATACTGTGTGGTGATTAGTGGATAGACCTTGGTACCAGACATTTATCCAAACATTAGTCTGGATGCTTCTCGGAAGTTACCATTTTAGGGGACCAACACTAAGCCTGGGCCTTTCCCTAAGCACAGTGTTCATGCTTGTAGCATGTCCAGGAGCACCATATTACAACAGCCCTAGGGAGCATAACAAACTCAACACTTTTAGCCAAGAGACAGAAACAAACTTCATGTCTATCAGTGCAAGAATAGATAAAGAAAGCGTGGTAAGCATTCACAATGGACTTCTGTTTGGCCATAAAAAGAATAATAAAGCCCCATGATTTGCAGCGTGTATGAAACTGGAAGCAGTTAAGCTAAATGAAATTGTTGGGCACAGAGAGCTGGGACTGTGTGGCTCACTCACAGAGAATATCAGAAAGTCAATGGATGTCATAGCAACAGGGAGTGGGATGGTGGTTACAGGAGACTGGGGAGCTGGGGGAGGAGGCAAAAGAATACAGTTGATCAGTGGGGATTGAGTTAGAGAGGAGTAAGGCCCTCTGGTATTGCACATCAGGGCATCCACATAGAGACACAATGTACCATACTCTTAAAATCTAGAAGAGAGACTTTGAATGTTTCCCAAGAAATGACAAACATTTGAGGGCACAGATTAGTACATAATTTACACCCTATCCTATGGTGTCCAACAAGTATGTATAATTTTTTTAAAATTTTGTTTCAGTTAAAACTCTAGCTTAAATTTTAGAATGTTAAGTAACTTTCTGCAGAAGTTTTTGTTTGTTTGTTTGTTTGTGTGTGTGTGTGTGTGTGTGTGTGTTTGTGTTCTGCCTAAGTACTTACAGATGTCAGAGTATATCTGTGTACATCTAAGGATGCCATATATGTAAACAGTATTTTTATAAAATTAAGTTACCAGCATAAGTCCTCTTAATCTTATTGCCAAGTTATCTTCATAATTTTCACAGTATTTTTTTAGTGTCTGAAAAAGTTGCCAAGACGTGCCTTAAACTCAATATGTATGTAAGCCCAGGCTAAATTTAACCTCTCAACAATCCTCCTGCCTCAGCTTCCTGGGTGCTGGAATTACAGGCATGTGAATTACACATTCACAGGAAACACCTCTGGCCATTACATTTCAGTTTTCTGTGAATGTGTGCACACACATGTATCACAGTATGCACGTGGCAGCCAGAGAACAACCCTTAGTAGTCAGTTTTATATTTTCTTTCATTGCATGGTTCCCAGTGAACAAACTCAGGTCATCTCTCTGGGCAAGTGTCTACTCACTAAGCCATTTATTTTGCCAGGCTGTGATTTTAGAAACACGATGCCAGCTGTGACTTCACAGTCGGTTACAACACGAAGGGCAGGGAAGGAGAGTGCTACCCACCTCTATGGAGCACAGGCTGAAGTGGGATGGATAAGAGGAATTTATCGATGGCGCCAGAGGACACAGTGGAAGCTTGAATGTGCTCTAGGAAGTTGTGAAATCTTTTTTCTCTAGAT
This sequence comes from Mastomys coucha, assembly GCF_008632895.1. NCBI lineage: Eukaryota > Metazoa > Chordata > Mammalia > Rodentia > Muridae > Mastomys > Mastomys coucha. The sequence goes on along the minus strand of NW_022196903.1, from coordinate 134,941,505 downwards.
GCTTCAGGATGAAAATACTGTCTACCAAATGCCTGCCTTTAGGCAAGGAAAGAATAAATACATATTTATTACACTGTCTTAGCCCTAAAGTCCTAGCCACCTCCAAAATGAAGGGAACGGGGCTGGGGCTGCTGTTGACCGAAAAGGCATGTTTCTCTCTGACTCACACACATTATTGGCTCCAGGCAGAGAGCAGATGTAGGTCATCAGGAGGCATCTGTGGCTTTTTGGCTCATCTGCCGAACTCCAGACTCTATCTTCTATAGTTTGCACAAGCAGCTGTGTGGTAACTGTTAGCATTCACTACTTCAAAACAAAAGAGGAGTAGCCAGCAGGAAGGATCAGGATCCAAAGATTTACACCCTGTTTTCACCAGTTAAATGTAACACATGTCTAGAAAAATCTGTCTGTCCCAGACTTAACTCTGCAGAGGATTATCCCCAGAGTAAGTCAGTGGAAGCTATAAACTGCCTCCCCCCCCACCACCACCTCCCCATTTCTCCCCAATATGGCTGAATCTCTGGGATTTGGATTCCCTGGCTGTGAATAACTAACTTCTGTTGTTTTGTTTTTGTTTTCCAAGAGAGAATTAATCTGAAAGTATAATTTTTTTCCTGGCAATGCTCTCCTCACTCTCCGGCTGTCCTCAGATAAGCTGCATAGCTGCACTGATAAGATACAGATTGCTCAGCTACTGCTGTGGGCGTGGGTGACTGCGGAAAAGCTGACCAGAGAGCCGAGCAGTGCAGGCTCCAGGCCATCCCCTTCCCTACAAACATCGATCGATCATCGATCGTATCCAATGCCCAGCCAACGCCTGTCAGAGGAAAACACGCTGACGGAGTACAGACCCCTGGATGTTCTTGACTAAGTTCACGTTCAGTCCTGTGACGCTCACTAGACGTTAACAGAGCTTGGGTCCAATGCGGCAGATTGATCAGTGGGTAGGCTAAAGGGGTTTGTTACCAAGTTTGATGGCCTGAGTTCAATTCCTAGGACTCACAGGGTGGAATGAGAGAAGCGATTCGGTAACATGTACTGTGGCGCCCATGTGTGTGCAATTGTGTACACGTACGTGCACACACACACACACATAGAGGAATAATAATAAGTAAATGTAAATAAAAAATTACTGAGCTTATGATAATCGTGCATGGTGAATGTTTCTAAATTTTCTTGACCCGATTGCTCTGTAATAGTTCATTATTTAGCAAGCCTAACATGATCAAATACTTAGGCTTTCTCCTGCTGGCAGGTTGGGAAGTAAACATGGAAACCCGTTCATGTCCGGTTGAGCTGATATTGTGCTGGGCGTTTCTGCAGACAGCCAGCTGATGACATCTTTAGCTATGTCCGATGTTGTGGTTCATGCTGCTGTCGTGAGTCATAGATGGATCCTAACCACTTTGTGAAGCAGATATTTGTATTTAATTTTTACAAATTAAAAAAAAAAAAAGAGTGTTTGAAGAATAAAGTAACCTTTCTAAGTCATGTAGCTAGTAGGTGTTGGAATCATGATTGACACCCAAGCTAAGACTCTGATGTTCTTCCAACTATAGTAAGATTTACAAATGGCCCCACATCAATCCCTGGGGATTAAGCACAAAAGCAAAGACTGTGTCTGATCTTGTAACCAGCATAGCCTCTGCTACCCTGTTCTTTAGATTCATCGAGTGTCAGAGGCAGAAAATTAAAACCTTGTAGGTTTTAACATGACTTGGGATTTTGTCTCCCCTATAACTAGAGAGGCTTAGTGGGTAAAGTGCTCACTGCACAGCATGTGGACCTGAGTTCGGATTCTCAACACCCATGAAAAAGCAAGGTGCACGCACATGTAACTCCCGTTAGAGGTGGAAACAGGATGATCGGTGGAGTTTCCTAGCCAGACAGCTCAGCTGTAAGCTCTAGGCTCTGTGAGAGACCCTGTCTCAAAAAAGCAAAGTAGGGCATGATATAGGATAGGATAACACACGATGGTGACTTCTGACCTCCTAGTGCACAAATGCACACAGGGAGCACACGTACACACCAGAAGATAAGCACACAGCCCCTCCCTGGCTCTCTTTCATTTACCCCACCTTCTTTTCCTGCAGAGAGTGGATTGTGGCTCAAAAACCAGCATACAAGCAATTACAAAGGAGAAAGTCAGAGGCTGCTTCCACCAGGCTTGCAGAGCTTGGCCAAGTCTTTATAAAGTGCAAAAGAGTTTCAAGAGATTAGCTGTCTGGCTCTTCCTTACAAGACCTCTCTGAGTCCACAGCCTGTAGAAACCAATCAATGTGACCTGATGAAAAACAAGGAAACAAAAGAACCCTGGGGTGATGCTTAAATCAGAGGGAGTCTTCCAGCCAATGGGAGATGCTTACGTCAGAGGGAGTCTTCTAGCCAATGGGAGGTGCTTAAATCAGTGGGAGTCTTCCAGCCAATGGGATATGCTTAAATCAGAGGGCGTCTTCCAACCAATGGGCAATGCTTAAATCAGAGGGCATCTTCCAGCCAATGGGATATGCTTCCAGCCAATGAACACATTGACCTCACTCCAAAGAAGCAGAGGAAGCTGCTGGTTTGGGCTTGGAAAAATCTGGAAGCGAAATCTATCACCAGGCTGCATTTATCCAGATATCTGAAGCTCTGGGACAGCAGCAGACTCCATGCAACCTGCCATGAAGAGGTGGATTGTCTTGTTTACCCAGCTAATTAGAACCAGAAAAATTCTAACCTGGGCAATATAATTCAAAATATTTCAAACCAAAAAGAAAATACAACAAAACAATTATTAGCAAATGCAAAAGCAGACAGTAGAAGGACGTAAGAAAAACTTTAGGAAGGAGTGATTTCAAACAAGCAAATGTTCCGGGCTATTAAAGCACTGACAAGCCAGTAGGGTTTTCCATGATAGTGAGGTCCAGTTTTGGGGAGTGCAGACTCCACTGGGCAGTGATCGTATTGTCTGGGCAAACTACTTCTTCAAGCTTACCGGGTGTTCCGTCTCTGTATCATAGACGCGTTGCTAGTGAAGTAACATGTTCCTAGCATGTGCTTTGATGTAACATGTTCCTAGCATGTGCTTTGATGTAACATGCTCCTAGCATGTGCTTTGATGTAACATGTTCCTAGCATGTGCTTTGATGTAACATGTTCCTAGCATGTGCTTTGATGTAACATGTTCCTAGCATGTGCTTTGATGTAACATGTTCCTAGCATGTGCTTTGATGCTGTCAACAAAAGCCTCAGATTCAATTTTCAAAAAGTCAAACTGAATTAGGAATCCTTGTCTGAGAAAGTAGCTCAGTTAGAAGAGAGCCTGCCCAGTGTGCTTGAGGCCCTAGGTTCAAACCCCAGTACCACACACACATGCTCTGTTGGTACACATGCCAATAACATGCCTCTAATCCCAGCATTTTGGAAATGGGGGTAGGGCTTCAAAAGTTCAAGGTCACCGGTAAAGTTTGAAGCGAGTTTGGATATATGAGATGGCTGAACTTTGAAGTCTGAGCCTTGGACTCAATGGTCTCCTAGTATTGAAGAGTATGCTCAGGTCTGTTAGCTGGCTGGCTCTTGGGTTCCATCAGCCCACATCATGTGGCTATGCAACAGCAGCCTTAGGAGACTCAGGAAAAGTAAGGACAGGCTAGTTTACATGCAGGGCAGTGCTAAGGAGAGTCTCAAAAGAGACCTTCTAAGCTGTAAATGTTCCCCTCCTTGCCTACTGATACTACTGGATGTCTCCTCCTGTGTCTGAGAACAGCCACTCTCATCCCTCTCCCTAATAGGGGTGCAGGGCTTATAGCAGCAGTTTTTAACCTGTGGGTCACAACCTCTTCAGGAATCAAATGACCCTTTCACAGGGGCTGCCTAAGACCATCAGAAGATGTTTGCATTATGATTTATGACAGTAGCAAAATTACACTTATGAAGTCACCACAAAAACAGTTGGGAGTCACCACAACTGTATTAAAGGGTTGCAGCATTAGGAAGGTTGAGAACCACTGGGTTATAATAAAACTCTTGTGAGCTGTAAAGCTAAATGAATCTCCTGCAAGCTTTGCTTAAAATAAGAACTAGAAAGACCAACCAAGCTTTCCCTCTGTTGCGCCTGAATTAAGTGGAGAGCTTTGTTTCTATTACCTTACCAGATTTTCTGCTCATATTAGAAATACAAATGGCTGTAAGGATGATTGGCTCCTCCAGAGTGCTATGGCTTGGCGCTGGCTTGGTGCTGTAGACATGATAGATGGTGCTGTAGACATTGTAGACATGATAAATACTGTTGGCATTTCAAAGCTCATCAGTTGCACCAGGCAGTGGTGGCGCATGCCTTTAATCCCAGCACTTGGGAGGCAGAGGCAGGCGGATTTCTGAGTTCAAGGCCAGCCTGATCTACAGATTGAGTTTGAGGACAGCCAGGGCTACACAGAGAAACCCTGTCTCAGGGGGGGGGGAGGCAGGGTACGGGGTCGGGGGTACTTGTCAGTTGCACAGTCTGGGACTGGTTACCACTACTCTGAAGACTAAATTCATCACTGGAAAGTGTGAACAAGCCGAATTTATAGGTGTGGGAATGAGAAAGAAGAGAAGACAGTATGGGGTCCTCCCCTGAGGACTGGCAACAGCTGCTCACATCTGTGTCCAGAAAGGATAGTCTGTCAGTTCATAGAGGAAGCATGATTTCTACCAAATTTGTAAAAATTAATAGATTTCCTTTCTTTCTTTGAGAAATAAGATTTTGGCTGCACTTGATGAATGGGACAATATTCCTCGAGTCTGCAAGATATCATAAGCATTAGGACTCAAAATAGATATTTCTTTGTTCAGACACGCACACGCTATGGTTTGCTAGTCATGATGTTAATGAGATAAGAAATGTCATGGCAAAGTTTTATAACTGAAGTGTCTACATAGGAGAAAAGTAAACACCAACAAGAAGACATCTACATTAAAATATAACAAAAGCAGTACCCTAGTTCCCAGGGCAATGTACACATAGGAAACCCATGCTATATTAAATTAGGGAGCTTCATCATTGCAAAGGAAGCAACCGAGGAAAGCATGCCACACAGTATGGAGGGACCAGTGCGCTCCTTCCTCTTCGGGGATTAAACTCAGGTCATCAGACTTGGTGACAAGGGGCTTTGCCCACTGACCCACCTGCCACAAACTTCCAGAGAGATATGCAATCAATACATTGTTCTGGGGCAGACACCTTAAAATAGTGGTTCTCAACCTGTGGGTCTTTAACTCATTGGGGACAAACAACCCTTTCACGGGGGTCACATGTCAGGTATCCTGCATATCAGACATTTACATTACAATTGACAACAGTAGCAAAATTATAGTTATAAAGTAGTGATAAAAATAATTTTATGGCAGGGGGTCACCACCACATGAGGAACTATATTAAAGGGTCACAACATTACGAAGGTTGAGAACCAATGGCTTAGAATAGGTTCTATGTCCTGTGGGGGTCCCTGAAGACTCTCCAGTGATTTGAGAAATCACAATTACTTTTAGGACCCCACCAGGCAGCTTGTGCCTTTTTCTCTGTGCCCACATGTACCCAGACAGAGCACAAGAGACGTTGCAATATAAAACTATGGCTTAGCCCCAAGGAAAGCTGCCCAACTGTGCTCATTCATACGCTTTAACAAAACTGATTTTAATTAAAATTTTCTTTTAGGAAGCAATAAATGATGGTGTTAAATCTCAGTACCTCCTGTCTTTTTAGCACTGCAATGTAATGGTCAGTAGGAGAAGCACTCGAGAATGATAGTTTTGCAAGAAATAATGTCTGTGAGATTTTTGAATCACAAACTAAATAAGCATCCTTTTTTGTTTTTTTAGGATGGCAGACAAACTATTGTTACACAGATTTGGCCATTTGGCTGATAGTCCCTTCAAAATAAAAGAAGCCAGCCAATCATTTCAAAGAAAATTCACAGGTTTGTTGCCTGTGAATTATAAAATTTAAGTTTACAAACAAAAACAGAATTTTAGAAAGCTTAAATTTGTCACCATAGGTTTGATGATTTTCTAAATTTTCCAGGGCTTTTCAAATGAAGTTGGTGATGATTTTAATGAAAATATTATTTATGCTGTATAATGAAATATGGTAGGATTTGGGGGAGGTTGTATTAACTCAAAGAACACAGACATTCACTTGACTAATCAAGTTACAGATTCTGAGGTGGAAGGAAGTGCAAGAGACCCCAAGAGTCTCCACAGCGCATCCGTTTACCAATATGGCCCAATTCCATGCTGTAACTAGACCCTCGATGTGACTTCTGTCTGGGTTTTGCTGTATATCAACGGCAAATACACAGTGACCTGAAATATTTTTAAGATAATCTTGCATTTTCCAACAAGGGGCAATGAAACTAGATTCACCATCTACCTCCTTCAAAGCAACATACAGCAAAAGACTGTGTGTCTACCAGACACTGGAAGGTCAGGAAGCTGTTTTCTACTGAGACACAGAATAAGGAGATGTGCAGAAGGAGTAGATGACATTAGTCATTATAAATAAGCTATGTAAATTTATTTAAAACTTTTTGTTTTGTTTCTTTTACACAAGTTCATAAAGCCTAGGATTTCCTTAAATGAGTGTGAGGTTGGGCTTCTGAGAGTTCTGCCTCCACTGCCCAAAAGCCGCATTACAGGTGTGCAACCCTAACTACTCTTGGCTACTTTTGTTACTTTTAATACTAAAATACTTAAAGTGTCTGTTTTAATCATGAATTAACAGAACTCACACACAAACAAATGTGGGTCCTGTGCTGGTGAATTTCTGTTGTCAACCTGACAAAACTTCAACTGAAGAACTGGCTTGGTCAGATTGACCTGTGCACAGGTCTATGAAGCATTTTCATGACTGCTAATTGATGTAGAAGGATCAAGCTCCACTGTGGACGATGTCATCCCTCGGAAGATAGGCCTGGGCTGGATAAGAACACTAGCTAAGCAAACCATAAGAAGCAAGCCAGTAAGCAGTGTTCCTATGGTTTCTGCCCCGGCTCTTGTCTTGAGTTCTTGTCTTGGATTCCTATATTGATGGGCTGTGACCTGTAAGATTAAAGACATTCTCTCCTTCTCAAGCTGCTTCCAGCCATGGCGCCTCTCAGAGCAACAGAAAGCAAACTAGAACAAACGGACACATTAATAAACACTTTTTTAAAAGAAACCTATTTCAAGAAAACCACAGAGCAAAAGCCAGTATAATTATTTGGTGACTAAGACCATAAACTTTTAAAAATAAATATGACAAAACTCATTGATTCCCAGAATGCTTCTACTGCTCTCGGTAATTTTGAGAATGGGTCTTGAGAAGGCCAGAAACGTTTCTTATGGCTCCCGTAACAACTCAGACATCATGGAACAAAGGCTGAAGGCTCATTGGAATGAGCAGGTGTGTTCAACTGTATTCATTTTAGTGTTGTTTGGGAATAAGGAAATGGGTCACTGTTCTCTAAGGATCTCTGTTACTCATCTCCTTAATTTTACATAGTGAGCAACACCAGGGGCATCTGTCTATAAAGAACAGGTTCGTGTCACTCAGACCTAAGATATTTTCTTTCTTACAGGGTCCAAATAAATTAAGAATAAGAAACATCTATGGAAATTCATACAAAGAAGGAAAAAATATTTTCTATTTGCCATAAAAAGCTGAATCCATTGTATGTCCACAGTGAATCTGGCTGTTCCAGTAATAAAGCCATCAGGAATGAATGATGGGTCCAGGGCTATAAGAACTAAACACCCTCAGGAAAAGCTCTATACTTCTTCCTACCTGGCCTCTCCTACTCCAGCTCTTTCTTCCAAATGAAGACTTTCCTGCTGGAGGGAGCTTCAGAAGATTTAGCTAACACTACTTAAGATGCTCTCTTGAGCTCATAAAGTTCCAGGATTGCCCAGGCCCCTCCCTACCCAAGCCTGGAAGAGAAGGCTCTCTGGTGACCTGTCTGAAAGTAGGGCAGAGAGCTCTTTCCTAAAAGTCAGAAGGGTTACAGCCTTCATGGGTTGCTGCCATGCTGGGGTGGGCCTTCTGGCGATACTCCTGTAAGAGATCTTAGTAAACATACTCACTCAAGCAGGACTTGAGTGGAATCATTTCTGTGGTCATTGGCCTGATCTGGATGAGACATTGCTTGTGTCTGCCCAAGAAAAGCCATGCAAAGCTATATGACAGTATTCTGAACATTGGGTGTATTGTAAAAATGGGCTGATAAGCATTTTCATGGGGAAATACTATTTAACTTGAGTTTGATGCTTGCTTTGGCCTAAATATCATTTATCCTTTAAAAACCCAGCAACCGTTCAGCTAGCTATGACTGGCTATAGCAATTTGTGCATATTGTGTTTTGTCTTCCCTGTGATGATAACTTGAACAAGTGCAGTGAGTCTGAGGAGAGAGGTACCCAGTTCTGGAGGAGCCTATGTCTCCTGGCAGGCTGCTTTGTGAACACATGCAGCCTTTGTATGCAAGGTCTCATCACGCAGACCTGTGTACCTACAGGTGACCTGAGGCAACCCTATGCCCATGAGTGCTGCAAAGGCACGGTTTGAGATACATATGATCTAGAGAGTTCTTGTTACAAGAGCTTTTAGTGTAATTTTCCCTGGAAAAACCCATTGATTAGTAGAAAGAACTGCTTTACAAATCATCTTTAATATGCGCATGCCCATCACTGGACAAATGGTCCTGTATATACATTCTTCATAGTTATTACATGGGCCATACACATGAGAGTATTTTCCTATATGGAAATGGATAGGTTTAAAATTGTTGTAACAAAACTAAGACCCACATGATCTGTGGCTAAAAACAGGAGGTTGTTGTGTGTTTGTCTTCCACAATATGTCTTGACTCACATTAAACATATTTTGACTCATAGCTAAGACTACCATGTGTTCAGAATGCAAGCTATAAGATTTGCATCATGATTGCCAGAGCTCTGGGCCCACATACCTGCTAGCACCAGCCCACAGGTGGGAGGAGTGACATGTGGGTTCTTAGCACCAGGCTTCTGACCTGAGAAGCAGCTGATTGCTTGAACGGTGGCTATTTGCCCACTTTGAATGCGAATCCTAGCAGATTAACACTCGGACCACGAATATTCCAAGGTGCTCTTCCTTCTAAGAACTGCAGAAACCACCTTTATATTCAAGTTTCATAGATTTGGTTTTTTACAATTAATATCAAAATATGTTTTGTGTGAAGACATGAATACTATGCACTGTGTTTTATTCCTGCTAGGACCAATTTTTTAAAGCATGGTTTACAAGTATCCAGTTAGTAGAGCAAGAGTAAGAAGATGGTATAAGGAATGTGTGCTCCTCAGCACGGAGGCTGAGACACAAGGTGCCGTGTGCAGGAGCCTTCTGGGAACTCCAGCAGCTGTTTGATAGATGACTTCTGTCGGGACAGAGGAGTGCCTGCCTGCATGGCTCTCTGCTCTGGCAAGTTCACCTCATGTGAAGTCAAAGGAAATTCAACAATGTTATCTAAAACATACAATGGGCATCAACTGGTAGATTGTTAAATCAACTGTGTAAATATTCTTAAGAAGATATTATTTAAAAACCAAATATTTTCTTTTGTGTAAATGATGAAATATGGAATTGCTTAGCTTTGCCATTTCCTTTCAGATTGTTTAGGGTTCCAACTACTTCTATTTCCTGGGGTTTTTCTCCCCCTGCTTCTACTAAGAACTGTAGAAATATGAACATAAATCTAAAATGAGAAGAAAAATATAATCTGATTCTACCAGTGTGTATTATGCTTTATCCAACATCAGGTATATGTAGTGAAAGTGGCAGGTTTCCATCTCAGGAGGTATTAGTTTGCTTTATTTTTTAACTGAAAATTACATGAAAGAAGAAAGGACTCTATTTCATAATCTTTTTAGCAATTTCTCAATCACATTAATTAGCCAATACCAGCAACTGTGCATCTCAATCCTTTTTTACATGCTTAAAGTTATGCAAGATCATAAGGACTTAATGTTAAGCTGGGCTGTTTGAAAGTCCATGGACAGAACAGAATTTTGGAAGGACTTAGTGTGTTGCTATAATCCTATATAGCATTCCTATGCAGTGGGAACTTTCGAGAAAAGAATGTAAACTGCATTTAAATGGCTATGATGTTAGACTGAAAATCACTAGGGAACAAGATCTGGGAATTTTGAAAGCCAGAAACAACTGCTGGGAGTGGGTGTTGGCTCTCTAAACGGATAAACACCATTAAACTGTCAGAAGAAGCTGGCCAGCTCAGATATGCCCACTTCTGTCTCCCAACACAGTAAGAGTTTACCAAGATGGTGAGCCAAGCATTCAACACCTACAAAGACTTATCACACCAGCCAAGGACTCTTAATATGACTTCACATCAAGTCAAGACGAACCCCAATCTTCTCAGCCTCCGTGTAGCACAGCCCTGCCCAGACCTTAAACGTTATATGCCTACATTTACATGAAAATAACTTTAATCCAAGCAATACAAAGGACATGGCTAAAGTCCTAGACACTGATCTTATTCCTTCTGTACAAACCAGCCAAGGTATTCTACGTCCCTGCTCCTGTGCATCTTTTGAGAGCTAAAACAACAAATCATATCCAATTCATCTAAGGTTCTTTGGTTTAGAACTTTCACCCACTGTATAAAGCAGTGTTTCCCAGATCTTTGTGAAAAGTCTCTTTTGCACTTTAGTTACAGACTAGATTTAGTCATTTTGCCACACTAATCAGGAAGAAATACGCTATTTAAGCCAGGCTGTTCTTTAACTTTGTGGGGGATGTGAAAGACATGGCTCTCAAGAACTACATATACATGTCCACATGTCCTAGACAAAAGAACACTGAACGGATGGAAATGCGTTGTCCAGACTTCCAAGACAATGTTGCCACTTTCCTTTTACATCCTTGACCCAGCAACTTATCAACCTTAGGAGAGGTTTCCACGCAAGTCTCCCAATTGCATCTCTTAATATTTGCTCATCATCTGTCTTCAGTGTTGTCATTTGATAACATCTCTAGATAAGTAGATAACATATCAGGTCAATGAGAAATCTTTAAAGCAAGGAATGGGACCTAGACACCTCCTGTCATGTAAGCCCTGGAATGGACTGGTGTTTTGGTAGATATCTATACTGGCCCATATTGTGACCATCTCTTCTTGAAGTTCTCAGTCAACTAATAAACCAAACAGGAATATACTCTACATTGATGCTGTAAGTGTTCAGTACCAGGATCAAGATGAGAACTCAGTGACCTGAGGAAAGGTATATTAGAAACCATTCCAGAAGTCAACGAGTATTCATCCAGGAAAACCAGACAAACCATTTACAGAGATATGGGTATAGATGGAAACTGAGCAAGGCTGAATCAGCTATCGGCTTCAATAAATAAGATACATTAACTAGCCTAAATTTTGCTTACTTCTACAGATAAATGAAAGACAAGCATTCTGAATATTTCTAATTTCATAAAACCAAGAAAGCTATAAAATATTAAGGAACCAGAGAATCAGCAACTGGCATGAAGTAGACTCATGTTGACACCAAAAACATGCCCACAGATTGTGAAAGTTAGTTGAGCAAAGACAAGAGTTATAACAAACCAAAGCATGCTCCAATAAGAGAAAAAATAATTGAGGGACTACAGAGATGGCTCAGTAAGTAGAAATATTTGCCACACAAGCATGGGGACCTGAGTTCCAGTCCCCATATCCCATCTTAAATCTGAATGCATAGTAAGAGCATCTGTAATTCCAGGGCCCATACAAGGAAATAGGGGAGTGGAGACAGAAAAACAACAAAGAAATCACATCTCAAAAAATATGGAAGATGATGACCAGCATCCAAGTTTGTTCTATAACTTCTACCTACATACAACATAGCACAAATGCATCTACATTCACACACACACACACACACACACACACACACACACACAGGGGGCAAGGGGAGGGAGAGGAAGAGGGAGGAGAGATAATGAAATAGGCTTCTCCCTGAATAGTGGATTGGAGGCTGTTTTTTTGAATAGAAGAATATTGCCATTTGTGAATCTCTTTAGCATAAAGGATTAGCATACATATTCTATGCAAGTGATTGTCTCACAGGACTTTGGAATGACAATAAGATAAATAATGCTTATTTCTTTGGGGAGATATGTTGCTGAGTAGAAAAAGCAACTTATGTATACAAATAAAGGAGGGACCTACAATTTAGATGGGCTGTGCTGCCTTTAGAGATGCAGATGAAATTAAATCAAACGCCCACACAACCTGAAGAGGAAACAGTGAATGTCTTCCAATGGGAAATCTTCAGTGTGCCTAGTTGCTTCACATTCCAGTTTTTGCCAGGATTTTAGGGTCTTGAATGTGACTTGCTGGTGGTGTACTCTGCTGTCAGCCATGTGTTAACCTCAGTGTGTGATTCTGCCTGTTGTCATCTTTGATCTCAAGAAATAACTCACACATTTGTGTGTACTGACGATTTTCTGTTTGCCTCTTCAAATTGCTCTCCACCTAATCTGGTTTGTCCTGCAGCGTAGATGTCTAGAGAGAATGCTCCGCTCAATGACTGCCAGAATCCACGGACTTTCAGGTGGACGTGGCCAAGAGGAGATGTTGAAAATATGACACATTGAAGTATAGTGAGCTAAAGGAGACTATATCTTCAGGTATCTATTTGAGGACCTGGCATGTTGACTGTACCAACTGACATTTAACTCCTTCTATTTAACTAAACTTTCTCTGATTCTATCTGGCAACTTCACTTTCTCCTTCAGAATCCACGAATCTGTGTCCACCTTAGTTTTCCTAAACCCTGTTCATATGAGTTATAGCATCTATCCTTGATTACCAAATTTGAGTGATATTTTTTTCCTCTCATGACCATAATCACTATAATGAACAGATAGTTTCTAAATATTTAAATTATCATTTTGAGAGTACTCTATAGTACATGATTAAGTTGATTGATACATAGCTCCATTCCTCAAAGTCTTAATTAACTCTTCTCTATTCCTTCCATTCTCATCTCTTTTACAAGGCTCTAAGTATTTGTAATAGTGCTTAGTTCTTTCCTTCCTGTACACTCCCTTTCCTTCATCTCCATGAGTCTCACTCTTCCAAGCTCACCCACATGTCATTGTGTGTTTTGTACTCTAACTTAGCTGTAACTTAGCTTCATCCCATCCCCAATATAGTCTCTGAGGTCTTCCTACAACCCAGATCACTTCACACATTTTCCTAAACAAAGGCACCACTATTCTTATTTCAAACTCATTCTTTTCATGATGATTCCTGGCTATTATACAATACCAGGATGAGAAGTTTCCATCTACCACTGGAGAGTTTGAATACAATGCATGAGGAATGAGAGATGAAAGAGCTGGTGACATCAGTCTGATTCTTCAAGCAAATGGCATTGGACAACAGGAAGCTCAAAAGATAAACATGATTCAACCAAACAATTAAATGGGAAATCATTCAAAGAAGTAAAAGAAAAGGCAAGTATGACAAAGATAGCAGGATTTGTATGAATAGTTCTGTTTAGCCCTTACATGACAAAAGTGATATTTGATAAGCTTTGTTTACAACTTCCTGATGAATAAATTCAGAAGAAGAAAACTGGAGGCAGGAAGATCAGGCTATTGCAAGAGACAACTAAAACCCAACCCACAATGTTAGCAAAACAAAAGAAAATGAATATGATATATTAAGATCAAAGGGAAACTCAAAGATATGTTTTATAATTTATAAACAGATGCTCCATTACTTAGGATGGGTTACATAATGACAAAACCACCACAAGTTGAAAATTATAGTGAGGTAAAAAATTGACCCCATGTCCTGCCAGATGTCACATGGTTACAGCTGGATGCTGTCTTAGTTACTCTTCTATCGCTGTGACAAACACCATGACCAAGGCAACTTATAAAAGAAAGTATTTGATTTGGTTTATAGTTTCAGAAGGTAGAGTGAGGGAACAGCTAAGAGCTCACATCTTGATCTACAGACACAAAGCATAGAGGGACATTGGAAACCACATGAGTCTTTTGAAACCTCAAAGCTTACTCACAATGACATACCTCCTCCAACAAGGCCACACCTCTTAAGCCTGCCCAAACAGTTCTACCAGCTACAGACCAAGCATTTAAATATATGAACCCATGGGGCCCATTCAAGATGGTAAGGGCCTGTATCCCCTCTATGGAGCCAATCACTGAGGGGTGACTGAGTAAAAAGAGTTTTCCTTGGGCAATAGTTAATTCCCTGATGGAATCATAACATGATGACATTATCAGGAGCTGGTGAGTAGGAAGTGGAGGATAGTTGGAGGAATTAGGTCACTGGGGACTTACCCTACAATATGAATCTTGTCCTTAGTTTCTCCCTCTCCTTTGTTCTGCTTCCTGAGTACCATGTCCGTGGAGCCAGACTTCTGTGGATTAAAACCTTGAAAACTGTCACAAAATTAACCATTTTGTTTTTAACCTACTTCTCTAAGGAATCATCATAGCAAAGAAAAGTTTTCAGGACACTGAAGAGTAGCATTAGAAGATGCTGTGGCTTGCTTCAGCTCTGACAATGAAGACAGCTGTGTGCCACATAGGGCTACCAGGAAAAGAATCAACAATGAAAAATCCAGTCTTATCAAATATATAGAGCTTTCCCACTACCATAAAGTTGAAATATCATTGGATGCAGTTCTGAATACTTATAAATCAAGCACTCAGGGGCAAAGGCATGAGGCTTGACAACTGTATACTGTGATGATGTCTTCAAAAGAAAAAAGGTAAGTCTGACCATCCAAATTGGAGAATTTCATAGTGCGTTAATTTTTTTTCATTCCTATAGTATAATACCTTATTTTGATAAGTTATAAAAACATAGTTATCCTGGCTCACCATTCTAGAAGTTGATTTGTTGCCTCTGTTGATGGTCTTGCTGAAGCATTGCTAAAGTACAGTGTATGCAAACAGGGATCCTAGGTGGTACAGTAACATGACATTAGTAGGCTTGCACTCTTCTTTAAAGGTCCAGGAGTCAGTCATGAGGATTTCCCCTAGTTGTTCTCATAGGCGCTCTCTCAAAATACCATCATTTAATTCTAAACCTTCTTAGTGCCCTAAAATGAAGAGTTTGACACATGCAACCTTAGGGATACTCAAATCATACCCAAAACCTGTGTGCTTGAACATATGCAGATAAGTGGCTAATATGTGTAACTAAACCTTAGTACTGAATTCCTTGTAGGATTTTATTCCTGCACATATACATAAATATATATGAGATACATACACTTACATATATACATACACACATACAGACAGACACGCACACACACACATTAGAGTTTGGGTTATAGGCGTGTACCACCAAATGCCAGGTTCATATGATGGAACTCACCATCTTGTGCCAAGCTGGGCAGGCACTATATCAGCTGAGCTATATTCTCATCCCTTATTTACAACATACTGACTTAGTCAAAGCTAACTTCTGTATCCATCCAGCTAACAGATGTTAAACCTTGGGCTCAAGCCCCAAGGCCTAACTCCAAAGCACACATTTCTATGGCTATTTAGTGATTCCTCCTCATCCTCTTCCACTCTTGACAAAGGGAACATTGTCAATGTCCCACCTCACAGCTCAGGCATCATAAGGCCGATATCTTCCTCACAGTTCCATTTGGCCCAGTTATAGCAGCTCATACATAGCTTTAGGGCTGTCTTTAGGGCTTAGCATTGTGTTGTCCCTCTAGAGTAATGAGGCTTAACCACTCAATGAGAAAGTGGAGACATAAGAGATAACCTGAGGGTTGAAGTTAGGGTGATCTTTTAAGGCTTGTGGTTGGAGATTTTAAAAGATTTTAAGATTTGAGTCATGTGTTGCATCTAGGATGTCGCTCAGTTGGTAGAGTACTCACCATTCACAAAGCCCCACCTTCAGTCCAACGCCACATAAAATGGGTGTAGTGACACATATTTGTAATCTCAGCATTTGATAAGTAGAAGCAGAAGGATCAGAAGATTAGGGACAACTCCAGCTACAAAACGAGTTTGAAGTCATCCTGCCCTGTATGAGACCTTGCCCCAAAAATTATAATGTCATGCGTCTGAACTGTAATTGCATATATCGTGAAATAATGCTATCCAGGGGTTTGCAAATGTCTGTAGTTTTCCTCATAGAAAGAAAGCAACTGAGCAGAAGATGTATACTAGGTCAATGATTGACAGGGGAAGAAGGAAGTGCCTGACTGGCATGTCCAGAGCCCTGGGTTTGATCGCAGGCACTGGGGAGAAAAGGAGGGGAAATATAAAGAAGAGAAAAGAAGAAACAAACAGCTCAATCTCTCACGAAAGTCAAGATTACCAGAAGAGACCATGGCAGATATGGTGGCATCCTAACAGGAACTCAGCAGTAACCCTTCAGTCCTGTTTTATTTTTGGGTTTTTTTTTTCTTTCTTTTTTTCGGAGGGGAACCTGGGAAAGGAGATATTGTAAATAAAGAAAACATCTAATAAAAAGAGAGAGAGAGAGAGAGCTCATGTCTCTGTGAGCATCCTTCTTTATCACCAGGAGTCTCCACTTATGGTATTTATTAATTAATTAATTTATTCATTTATTTTACTGGAGATTGAATCCAAGACCCTCCCACATGCTAGGCAAGCACTCTACCACAGAGCTATATCTCCAACCCTGCTTAATCTTTTATTTTAATGCAGGGTCTCTCTATATTACCCAGATAATCTTCAACTCCCTGTGTAGTACAGGTAGTCCTTGAACTCTTGACCCTCATGCCTCAACCTCTGAGAAGCTAGGATCACAGGCTTGTATCAAAGCACCCTCCTGAATCTTTAGATTTAGAATCTGAGCATCTCCCCTTCAGCTCAGTTTGAGGGAAACCTTCCCAAGTATACCAGAACAACAACAACAAAAAAAAAACAAAACAAAAACAAAAAACAAAAAAAAAAAACCCAGCAATTTTCAAATCCTCCCCATAAACCAGCGAATAAGTGTTTTTAAATATAAAAGTAGGCACACACTTTCTCAGTCAGAAATAGAGCATTTATCTTCACTCCACCATACAGGGCTTGGATACACTGAGGAAGAAGTGGGCAGAAAGATTGTAAGTCACACTGGGAAGAAGTAGTCTGTCATTGGACATGGCCGGAATGTTGTGTTCCTGAACTCACTGTGGTAGGGGTAATTGGCACAGAACTGGGATGGTCCACATCATCCTAGAAGGGAGAAGGCCTCATGAGGCCTCATGTCTCCCCCAGGACCATTGGCAATTAATGGTGGCTGGGGATAGAGTGTCACCTGTTGCAGAGAATGGCTTCTCACTCATGCTCACACAGGCAACTCTAACTAAAGTCAGTGGATCACACACATAGGAATAGAAGCAGGCAGGTGAGCGATTAGGACAAAGAAAGTTCTCAGGGGCAGAAAGAGGGAGCAAAAAATAACTGAAGTTGGTTATATCCATGCATGGAATGCTGAGGAATAAAAAATGAGTTAAAGTAGGTCCTCTTGTGGGCTGCAAATTGACTTTTCAGATGACAGAGAGAAAAAGAGAAAACAGAATCAGAGATCTGGGTATTTGGTGCACAAAATTTTCTCCACGCCCACTCTCCCGCATCTCTCATCCCACTCATCCTGCTGCTCCTGGATGTATTCTTGGCGGACTGGAGACATTTCAACTTTATAACCATGTTGATATTTCCTCTGAGGAAGGAAGCTGGTCTTTAAGTAGAGCTATAACCTGAAAGGGAAGCACCTGCTTGGCACAGAGAATGGTTTGGTGGCTGAGTTCAGAAACAGTGACTGCAGCTGAAACCTCTGGCTGGTTCTGCAGGCCTGACCCCAGCCCAGGGATGGAAGCCATGCTTCAGGCGGATAGCTGTGGCGCCCAACCAAATAAGGCGACGGTTGTCACTTAGACAAAGGTCATTGCATAAGTCAAACGTGAAGTTCAAAAACAAAGTAGGTCTCAACAGCAAGAGGGATATGGTTAAAGGGTGAAAGACATACCCTACCCACGCGTCCCACCTCCCCAAACAGGAAGGATAAAACAATGAAGACATTTGTGACCGCTCATAACTGAGATTCTAAAGTGGGAAGCCGGGACCACAAATCTGAGTATCATCAATGTTAATCCAATTTAAAACTGTGTGTGTGCACATGCGCATCTGGCAGGTGGTTCGTGTGCATGTCAGTGTGAGTGTGTGCTTACATGTGGAGGCCAGCATACAACCACAGGTGTCGTTCTTCAGCACAGGCCCACCTTTCTCTGAGACAGTTCTCTTACTGGTGTGGATGGTACCAAGTATGCCTGGGGCTGGCCATCCAGCCCCAGGATCCAACTGTCTCCACCTCTTGAGCTCAACTGGAAACTTCTGCTCTGAATTTCACCCTCCCGACCTGCACTAACAAAGGAAAGATGCCTTTAGTTTGTCACAGACTAGTGTTATTTTTAGTTTTAAAAGACTCAGCACTTGGCCCAGTTGAGTCTATATTCATCAGTGGAGGTAGCCTATAGCTACCTGTTGGGCCCTATTTGGCCCTGGTTTGGTCCTTGAGGACAAACCCAAGCCTGGCTTGGTAAACTGTCTCAGTCACTTCCTTACTGGGTGACTCAGCACAACCTGCTTAAGCCTGCCTTTGCCTACCTAGCTCCTGCTGAGTAGAGTAACTGTTGGCTCCTTCAGTCACCCCATACCCTTCATCAACTTTCCCCTCCCCCTAAGTCATCTCACCTCAGCAGAAAACTCCACCTCCTCTCTCAGCCCTTTATAAAGAGAAGATTGATACATTAAAACGAGTTCCTGCTTTGACAGACTCCCTGCTCAGGTGGTTATTCTCTGGAGGCAGGAGATCCAAGCCAGGACACTCCCCATCCCGCTCAGCTCCGAGAAGCTCAGCTGGACTGGACCGGGTTCTCTGCCTCCCGCCTGGTTCTGCCCGCAGAGAGCCTGCCCGGGGCAGTTAGCTACTCAGATTTGTAAGGATGAGAAATGAGTTACATGCCTATGTAACTAATGTAGGAAAGAAGAAGCAATAATGAATTGAAAATCACGAAGACAGCTGGGCGGTGGTGGCGCACACCTTTAATCCCAGCACTTGGAAGGCAGAGGCAGGCGGATTTCTGAGTTTGA